>NW_027513342.1:0-218706 GCF_048772815.1 Callospermophilus lateralis | reverse complement strand
ATATGGTGTTGGGGATCCAATCAGGACCTTTGAAAGTGTGAAGCCAGCACTCTAGTGCTGAGCCAAAACCCCAGCACCTGTCTTTTTGATTTTATGACTGTTTATATGAAATTGAGAATCGCATTCTGCTATGGTTTACTGATATGTGGATTGACCTAGTCCTTGTTTTCTGGGAGACTTTTGGAAAATATACATGAATTATTAGGAGATTGAAATGAAGAAACAAAGAGGAAATTCCCCAGTTTCTTATTCTTAGAGTCCATACTCTGACTCTGCCTACCTACTGTAAAAACTTTTAAACCCTTACTCCCCATTTCTATATCATTGCCAACAAGTGAACATTCACTGCCCTACAACAAACCAGAGAACTCACATTGAACAATGTTTCCCCAGTAGAGACCAAGACACAATACTTATTAAAAAAAATACCCTAGTTATGAGTTAGCAGGTAAAGCTTTATTTGAGTGTTAAATGTGCTCTAATTATGTGTTTGTGTGTTTGTTGATGTGTGTGGTGTGTGGGTGTGTGTGCTTGTGTGTGAAACAAGCACTGAGGTGTAAAATAAATGCAGGATTGCAACGGCCTTCTTAAAAATAAGAAGCAACTTTATCACATTTGAAGCCCAGTGAAGAATCTGCCTGATACTTAACCTACAATTAATTGAAATGTGAAAAATTCAGGCCTCGAAAAACAAAGCCAACATACATACTGAATCTAATCAGTCTGTCTCACCTGTTTTCTAATCACTCCTTTCAATAAACCTAAATTGCCAGCATAAAACATCAGTTGTTCTAAACGAGTGGACGGATGTCCCCTGTCATGGGCTGTGTAAAATACATGGACGATCCGGCACTGATTGTTATCTAGAATGACTTCTGCCTGAACTACTATTGGAGAATTGTTGCTGATATACTGCGGTTCTTATACCAGTAAACTGGAATGAAGGTAATTTCAGGCTGCAAAGGAATAAATTGATTTTACTAACTGGTTTTTGGAAAACACTGCCATGAAAAATTATCAATATGTTCATAAAGGCATCTACATGTCTCTTCACAAGGGTTTTACTTAATGGGGGAGGTGGTGAGGTCTGGATATAACTGAACTGTCCATTAGTAGGTAGAACAATATCATGGGGATCAGAGTGCACATTCCGGTTTGACCTCAATCTAGGTAACATGGATTCATCTCTGTGTAATAGGCCTGCTTCTGAAAAACACAATGTCGAGCTCCAAAAGCAGAACGATACTTTCAGAATACCATGTTATGTTTGTAAATACATAGACAGATAGATATACAGAAATCAAAAATCTGAAAACGGTCTGGAAGTGTACATTTCTATAACTTACAATGTCAGTAGTGGGGGATTAATAGCAGATCAAGAAGACTGTATCTGCATGAGAAATGGTTCAATTTTTGAAGGAGTTTTTTAAATGAAAATGGACAAAAGATTTAAAGGGTTACAGTAAGTGTTGAGGAGTGACTTGGCAAAAGGAGCACAGAGGTGAGAAAGAATTAAGTAGAGTTCAATAGAACCAGGTATAATTTCTGTACACATGACTCCATGAACAGGAGCAAAGGGGACACTTAAAGAAATCATAGGACTAAAGAGAGATCAGGAGGGTTTGTACTAGTCTAGAAATGCTGACCTGAAAACCAACTAAAGTTTCAACTCCTTCTTTTGAGGAACATTAGCTGTGCCGTGCTTTTCAAAAAGGACTTGTCATAACTGATTGATGCCCATGTTAGCAACTCTTCTGAAATTACGTTGAAAGTAGACTAATGTGAGAGTTTCTCTTTAGAGATAATTCAAATTACTTGCATAGGAAGTGGCAGCAGGTCTGGGGATGTTGTAGCTCAGTGGCAGTGACCTTGCCTAGCTTGGGGCTGGCCTGCCATGGACTTTCACCCCAAACACTTGCAAGAAAAGAAAAGGGAGGGAAGGGAGAGAGAAAGTTGGAAGGGAGGAAGGCAAAGTTGGAGGGATGGATGGAGGTATAAAAGAAGGAAGCAGAAAAGGAGAAAAACCAGGAAGGGGGGAAGGAAGCAAGGAAGGTAGGAAATAGGGAGAGCACAAGGGCAGAAAAAGGACTGAGTCACTCAAACAAAAGGCAAGGGACACAAAGACCAATATAGGCCATAAAAGCTGTTTGAACAGTTTAGTCAGCTTTAGAATCTGAGTGACATCAAACTGAATGTTATTGTGACTGGATGGAATCTTCCTACTAACCCCGCCTTGGCCTGGCCTAAACCAAATCAAGGGGTGGGTGGCAGGGAGAGGAATTCTCTCTGGCTGGAGTGGGAGGGACCTAAACATGTGGCACTTGAGGATGCACTGGGTAGGGAAGGGGACAAGACTCCCCTGATGGGCAGTTGAGACAACAAGGCTCCTGGGAGCCCTTGATCAGGGCTCCCACCGCCATACGCACACCACCCACCATACGCTCAGCCCCTGAAGGGGCTCACAGTGGTCTGCTCCGTTGCCTGGTGCAGGTTGGAGTTCCGGACCAAACACCTGAGTGTCCACAGCCTGTGTTGGCCTGCCTGGGCAGGCTGTGGTTGTGGTGGCAAGAGCCAAAGCTGTCTTGGCGTGATGGAGGAGCCAAGGGCTGCCTCTCAGCCATACTGGTGGGTGGTTCTGGAAGAAGCACCCAGGGTTGTGGCAGCATTGTCCGAAGACATGAAGCCAGGCCATCTTCCTTATGGCTTTCCTTGGGAGTTGATGATGTGTACAGCTCTTGGATTTTTTGCTGTTCTCTCACTTGTCTGGAGAGCTTTTCAGTCGGTTAGTAGCAGGCTTTACGTGGGAAGAGAAAAAAGGCTGGCTCTAAATCTTGCTGGACTTATTGAGGCAAAATGTGGACTTCTTGATAAAGTGAGCCTTGTTGAAAAAGAACATAAAGGCTTAGACTCATCTTTAAAGGATTCCAGGTTTGAGAAGGGTTCAAGGGAAGCACAACAGCTGGAGGCAACCTACGAAAAGCTGCATAGGTCCGAATCCAGCCATGGCGTTGAAATGCTCTTTCTAGAAGAAGAGCTCAAAGCACAGAAGGCTAAACATGGTCAACAGGATGAAACGATGGCGCATCTATCAAGAGGGATACAGTCCCTCCAAGGTGAATCTGAATCCCTCAGATCACAAATAGCTGAAGCCAAAACAAACTGGAGACTCTTTCAAGTGAATGAGGAAGAACTGAAGCTGGCAATCAAAGAGGTTTTGAATGAAGGATCCCTACTTCCGCAAACGCAGAGACCAACAATACAAGGAGAAGCTGAAGCACAGAGGGAACAAGGAGGTGTCCAATATAAAGCAAAAATCATATTAGAGGACTCTAAAGTAGCTGGAGAACAAGTTCTAAGGGACACCGAAAATCACATGGAGTCTCTGAGTGAATGCTTGCTGAAGATGAAGGATAGATCTTCTCCAAGCCTGGGAGCCCAAAGGGATGGTGGTCACCTGGAACTGGGAAAGACGAGTGAACCCGAAATTGGTGCTCACTTGGAGGATGAGTCCAAAGGAGCTTTGAGGAACCTGGTTTATGGTGATAAGCTAAAGGCCTCCTTAGAAATCTTGGAAGGAGGAAGAAATCAAAAATGTACTTTCTCATCTGAAGTGGAGAAAACCACGGAAGACCTTACAGAACACCTTAAAAGTCTGCAGACTGAACAGGCATCCTTGCAGTCAGAAAATGCACAGCTACAAAGTGAGAATGAGACCCTACAGAAGAACTTGAAAGTCATGATGGAACGCTATCAAGAAAATACGATGAAACTGCACAGGAAATTAAGAGTGGAGGAAAACTACCGTGTGGAGCAAGAGGAGAAACTTTCCAAAGTCGAAGAAAAGATGAGCCATACAATAAAAGAGCTGGAGACCTACAGAAAGAGAGCCCAATATCTTGAAGAACAATTGCAGAGTACCATTCATTCCTGTCTGGGGAAGATTATTTCCTCTGAGAAAGAAGCACATGCCAGTGAGTTGGCAGCTCGGATTCCTGAAAGAAACCTCAGCTATTTCAGGAAACAAAATGCACGCAACAGACAAAAATTAACTGAGAAGGAGCTGAGATTTGAACTTGTAGGAAAAGATCCCTATGATGCACTGGATGTTTCCAACTCAGCAATGGGCCATCACCAATAGGTCACCCTTCATCTGAAAGGAGACCTCCTCATTTTGAAAAGAGTGGTCCACTCACACTCTCACCTTTCACTCCAGTGGGAGGAGGAAGAGGGTCAAGGGGCCCTGGAGAATCCTCTGGACCATGCGACTAGCAGTAAAGGAAGAGAATCCAGCTGTCATAAGTTCACTGATTTTCAGAGAGCACCTTCTCAGACTGGGCCCCTCTCTCCTCCAGGGGAACAGGCCAGCAGGCTGATGATCCCTCCGCCAGGCCAACCATATTCTTCTGATGCACGTCTTCCTCTACAAAGGCAAGATAGGTTTTACTCACATTGTGGTAGAGCATCGCGACCAGCAGAACACAGAATTCCTAATATGCCTCCTTTGGACTCTGATGTGCCTGATTCACCTCTCCATGCTGAAAACCAAGCAACTGGCTCTGGCTCTGTGTTGGCACCTTTCCCTCCAGTCAGAGGTGCCTTGTTTCCAGTTGACCCAAGGAGTCAGTTCCTGAGAAGAGGACCTTTTTTTTCCTCCACCTCTCCCAGGAAACTTGTCTGGGAACCTGGAGATTATTTTCCACCTGACCCGCCACCCACTCCATTTCCAATGTGATGTGTCTATGCAGGTAGGGGGTTTTCCTCACAATCTTCCCCCAACAGCTGGAATTCAGCCCTCTACACCCCCATTCTGAAAGTACAAGTGAGTTCCCTGAAGGGTTCCTTCCACCTGCAAATGAGCCTGTTACTCAACATCCAGAACCAAACAAGAAACCTCACGCTGTTGCTCTCTCTTCAAATGTAATTTGACTTATCTCTCATTTTTAGTTTTTAAGTAACTGCTTTTACTTCAGTGATTGACTATACTTTGGCTCCAATTGAAGCTCAATGAAACAATAATTCTTAAGATAGTATTTTGTGAATAAAGATGGTTTACGTAGGAATCTTCTGAGTAAATTATTCCTATTTTATTTTATTCCAGAGAACAGCATTTAATCTGATGAAGCCACTCTTACATAAACAAGAATGGGAGTTCTAGGTACTTGTAATCTAGCTGATGGAAATATCTTTTAAACTCCCAACAAAGAAGTGTATTTAGTATGACTGTAGCAAATGTAAAGTGACTTTAGGCTTAATGAAGAATTGTCACTGATTTACAGACTGGTTGGGCATTTCAGCTAGTTTTTCCATATCGGAATAACTAGAGCATGGGAGGACTAAAGGAGAGAACACAACTAAACATGTCACGGAAACAGGAGATCTCAACTACAAAGAAAAATGAAGACCTCTTGTTTATATTGGTTGCTTAAAACATTACATAGCTCTTGAGATACCATATTTCCTACATTAGATTCAAGTGAGTTATGAACTCCCATTTTCACCCCATATACAGATTGCACGATCACATTGTTTACACATCCACATTTTTACAAAATGCCATATTAGTACCTGTTGTATTCTGCTACCTTTTCTAGCCTCTACTATCCCCCCTCTCCTGCCCTCCCATCTTCTCTCTCTATCCCATCTGCTGTAATTTAACCCTTGGGAATTGGAAACCACACTTTAAACTCACTCTCCTCCCCTTGTTCCCTTCTGTCAAATTACTCATCATCTTCTTCTGTTTCTCCTCCTCCTCCTCCTCCTTATACCTTTAATTCATTCATCGTACACTCATGCATTGGTTCATTCATTCCTTTCACATATGGTGTTGGGGATCCAATCAGGACCTTTGAAAGTGTGAAGCCAGCACTCTAGTGCTGAGCCAAAACCCCAGCACCTGTCTTTTTGATTTTATGACTGTTTATATGAAATTGAGAATCGCATTCTGCTATGGTTTACTGATATGTGGATTGACCTAGTCCTTGTTTTCTGGGAGACTTTTGGAAAATATACATGAATTATTAGGAGATTGAAATGAAGAAACAAAGAGGAAATTCCCCAGTTTCTTATTCTTAGAGTCCATACTCTGACTCTGCCTACCTACTGTAAAAACTTTTAAACCCTTACTCCCCATTTCTATATCATTGCCAACAAGTGAACATTCACTGCCCTACAACAAACCAGAGAACTCACATTGAACAATGTTTCCCCAGTAGAGACCAAGACACAATACTTATTAAAAAAAATACCCTAGTTATGAGTTAGCAGGTAAAGCTTTATTTGAGTGTTAAATGTGCTCTAATTATGTGTTTGTGTGTTTGTTGATGTGTGTGGTGTGTGGGTGTGTGTGCTTGTGTGTGAAACAAGCACTGAGGTGTAAAATAAATGCAGGATTGCAACGGCCTTCTTAAAAATAAGAAGCAACTTTATCACATTTGAAGCCCAGTGAAGAATCTGCCTGATACTTAACCTACAATTAATTGAAATGTGAAAAATTCAGGCCTCGAAAAACAAAGCCAACATACATACTGAATCTAATCAGTCTGTCTCACCTGTTTTCTAATCACTCCTTTCAATAAACCTAAATTGCCAGCATAAAACATCAGTTGTTCTAAACGAGTGGACGGATGTCCCCTGTCATGGGCTGTGTAAAATACATGGACGATCCGGCACTGATTGTTATCTAGAATGACTTCTGCCTGAACTACTATTGGAGAATTGTTGCTGATATACTGCGGTTCTTATACCAGTAAACTGGAATGAAGGTAATTTCAGGCTGCAAAGGAATAAATTGATTTTACTAACTGGTTTTTGGAAAACACTGCCATGAAAAATTATCAATATGTTCATAAAGGCATCTACATGTCTCTTCACAAGGGTTTTACTTAATGGGGGAGGTGGTGAGGTCTGGATATAACTGAACTGTCCATTAGTAGGTAGAACAATATCATGGGGATCAGAGTGCACATTCCGGTTTGACCTCAATCTAGGTAACATGGATTCATCTCTGTGTAATAGGCCTGCTTCTGAAAAACACAATGTCGAGCTCCAAAAGCAGAACGATACTTTCAGAATACCATGTTATGTTTGTAAATACATAGACAGATAGATATACAGAAATCAAAAATCTGAAAACGGTCTGGAAGTGTACATTTCTATAACTTACAATGTCAGTAGTGGGGGATTAATAGCAGATCAAGAAGACTGTATCTGCATGAGAAATGGTTCAATTTTTGAAGGAGTTTTTTAAATGAAAATGGACAAAAGATTTAAAGGGTTACAGTAAGTGTTGAGGAGTGACTTGGCAAAAGGAGCACAGAGGTGAGAAAGAATTAAGTAGAGTTCAATAGAACCAGGTATAATTTCTGTACACATGACTCCATGAACAGGAGCAAAGGGGACACTTAAAGAAATCATAGGACTAAAGAGAGATCAGGAGGGTTTGTACTAGTCTAGAAATGCTGACCTGAAAACCAACTAAAGTTTCAACTCCTTCTTTTGAGGAACATTAGCTGTGCCGTGCTTTTCAAAAAGGACTTGTCATAACTGATTGATGCCCATGTTAGCAACTCTTCTGAAATTACGTTGAAAGTAGACTAATGTGAGAGTTTCTCTTTAGAGATAATTCAAATTACTTGCATAGGAAGTGGCAGCAGGTCTGGGGATGTTGTAGCTCAGTGGCAGTGACCTTGCCTAGCTTGGGGCTGGCCTGCCATGGACTTTCACCCCAAACACTTGCAAGAAAAGAAAAGGGAGGGAAGGGAGAGAGAAAGTTGGAAGGGAGGAAGGCAAAGTTGGAGGGATGGATGGAGGTATAAAAGAAGGAAGCAGAAAAGGAGAAAAACCAGGAAGGGGGGAAGGAAGCAAGGAAGGTAGGAAATAGGGAGAGCACAAGGGCAGAAAAAGGACTGAGTCACTCAAACAAAAGGCAAGGGACACAAAGACCAATATAGGCCATAAAAGCTGTTTGAACAGTTTAGTCAGCTTTAGAATCTGAGTGACATCAAACTGAATGTTATTGTGACTGGATGGAATCTTCCTACTAACCCCGCCTTGGCCTGGCCTAAACCAAATCAAGGGGTGGGTGGCAGGGAGAGGAATTCTCTCTGGCTGGAGTGGGAGGGACCTAAACATGTGGCACTTGAGGATGCACTGGGTAGGGAAGGGGACAAGACTCCCCTGATGGGCAGTTGAGACAACAAGGCTCCTGGGAGCCCTTGATCACGGCTCCCACCGCCATACGCACACCACCCACCATACGCTCAGCCCCTGAAGGGGCTCACAGTGGTCTGCTCCGTTGCCTGGTGCAGGTTGGAGTTCCGGACCAAACACCTGAGTGTCCACAGCCTGTGTTGGCCTGCCTGGGCAGGCTGTGGTTGTGGTGGCAAGAGCCAAAGCTGTCTTGGCGTGATGGAGGAGCCAAGGGCTGCCTCTCAGCCATACTAGTGGGTGGTTCTGGAAGAAGCACCCAGGGTTGTGGCAGCATTGTCCGAAGACATGAAGCCAGGCCATCTTCCTTATGGCTTTCCTTGGGAGTTGATGATGTGTACAGCTCTTGGATTTTTTGCTGTTCTCTCACTTGTCTGGAGAGCTTTTCAGTCGGTTAGTAGCAGGCTTTACGTGGGAAGAGAAAAAAGGCTGGCTCTAAATCTTGCTGGACTTATTGAGGCAAAATGTGGACTTCTTGATAAAGTGAGCCTTGTTGAAAAAGAACATAAAGGCTTAGACTCATCTTTAAAGGATTCCAGGTTTGAGAAGGGTTCAAGGGAAGCACAACAGCTGGAGGCAACCTACGAAAAGCTGCATAGGTCCGAATCCAGCCATGGCGTTGAAATGCTCTTTCTAGAAGAAGAGCTCAAAGCACAGAAGGCTAAACATGGTCAACAGGATGAAACGATGGCGCATCTATCAAGAGGGATACAGTCCCTCCAAGGTGAATCTGAATCCCTCAGATCACAAATAGCTGAAGCCAAAACAAACTGGAGACTCTTTCAAGTGAATGAGGAAGAACTGAAGCTGGCAATCAAAGAGGTTTTGAATGAAGGATCCCTACTTCCGCAAACGCAGAGACCAACAATACAAGGAGAAGCTGAAGCACAGAGGGAACAAGGAGGTGTCCAATATAAAGCAAAAATCATATTAGAGGACTCTAAAGTAGCTGGAGAACAAGTTCTAAGGGACACCGAAAATCACATGGAGTCTCTGAGTGAATGCTTGCTGAAGATGAAGGATAGATCTTCTCCAAGCCTGGGAGCCCAAAGGGATGGTGGTCACCTGGAACTGGGAAAGACGAGTGAACCCGAAATTGGTGCTCACTTGGAGGATGAGTCAAAAGGAGCTTTGAGGAACCTGGTTTATGGTGATAAGCTAAAGGCCTCCTTAGAAATCTTGGAAGGAGGAAGAAATCAAAAATGTACTTTCTCATCTGAAGTGGAGAAAACCACGGAAGACCTTACAGAACACCTTAAAAGTCTGCAGACTGAACAGGCATCCTTGCAGTCAGAAAATGCACAGCTACAAAGTGAGAATGAGACCCTACAGAAGAACTTGAAAGTCATGATGGAACGCTATCAAGAAAATACGATGAAACTGCACAGGAAATTAAGAGTGGAGGAAAACTACCGTGTGGAGCAAGAGGAGAAACTTTCCAAAGTCGAAGAAAAGATGAGCCATACAATAAAAGAGCTGGAGACCTACAGAAAGAGAGCCCAATATCTTGAAGAACAATTGCAGAGTACCATTCATTCCTGTCTGGGGAAGATTATTTCCTCTGAGAAAGAAGCACATGCCAGTGAGTTGGCAGCTCGGATTCCTGAAAGAAACCTCAGCTATTTCAGGAAACAAAATGCACGCAACAGACAAAAATTAACTGAGAAGGAGCTGAGATTTGAACTTGTAGGAAAAGATCCCTATGATGCACTGGATGTTTCCAACTCAGCAATGGGCCATCACCAATAGGTCACCCTTCATCTGAAAGGAGACCTCCTCATTTTGAAAAGAGTGGTCCACTCACACTCTCACCTTTCACTCCAGTGGGAGGAGGAAGAGGGTCAAGGGGCCCTGGAGAATCCTCTGGACCATGCGACTAGCAGTAAAGGAAGAGAATCCAGCTGTCATAAGTTCACTGATTTTCAGAGAGCACCTTCTCAGACTGGGCCCCTCTCTCCTCCAGGGGAACAGGCCAGCAGGCTGATGATCCCTCCGCCAGGCCAACCATATTCTTCTGATGCACGTCTTCCTCTACAAAGGCAAGATAGGTTTTACTCAAATTGTGGTAGAGCATCGCGACCAGCAGAACACAGAATTCCTAATATGCCTCCTTTGGACTCTGATGTGCCTGATTCACCTCTCCATGCTGAAAACCAAGCAACTGGCTCTGGCTCTGTGTTGGCACCTTTCCCTCCAGTCAGAGGTGCCTTGTTTCCAGTTGACCCAAGGAGTCAGTTCCTGAGAAGAGGACCTTTTTTTTCCTCCACCTCTCCCAGGAAACTTGTCTGGGAACCTGGAGATTATTTTCCACCTGACCCGCCACCCACTCCATTTCCAATGTGATGTGTCTATGCAGGGAGGGGGTTTTCCTCACAATCTTCCCCCAACAGCTGGAATTCAGCCCTCTACACCCCCATTCTGAAAGTACAAGTGAGTTCCCTGAAGGGTTCTTCCACCTGCAAATGAGCCTGTTACTCAACATCCAGAACCAAACAAGAAACCTCACGCTGTTGCTCTCTCTTCAAATGTAATTTGACTTATCTCTCATTTTTAGTTTTTAAGTAACTGCTTTTACTTCAGTGATTGACTATACTTTGGCTCCAATTGAAGCTCAATGAAACAATAATTCTTAAGATAGTATTTTGTGAATAAAGATGGTTTACGTAGGAATCTTCTGAGTAAATTATTCCTATTTTATTTTATTCCAGAGAACAGCATTTAATCTGATGAAGCCACTCTTACATAAACAAGAATGGGAGTTCTAGGTACTTGTAATCTAGCTGATGGAAATATCTTTCAAACTCCCAACAAAGAAGTGTATTTAGTATGACTGTAGCAAATGTAAAGTGACTTTAGGCTTAATGAAGAATTGTCACTGATTTACAGACTGGTTGGGCATTTCAGCTAGTTTTTCCATATCGGAATAACTAGAGCATGGGAGGACTAAAGGAGAGAACACAACTAAACATGTCACGGAAACAGGAGATCTCAACTACAAAGAAAAATGAAGACCTCTTGTTTATATTGGTTGCTTAAAACATTACATAGCTCTTGAGATACCATATTTCCTACATTAGATTCAAGTGAGTTATGAACTCCCATTTTCACCCCATATACAGATTGCACGATCACATTGTTTACACATCCACATTTTTACAAAATGCCATATTAGTACCTGTTGTATTCTGCTACCTTTTCTAGCCTCTACTATCCCCCCTCTCCTGCCCTCCCATCTTCTCTCTCTATCCCATCTGCTGTAATTTAACCCTTGGGAATTGGAAACCACACTTTAAACTCACTCTCCTCCCCTTGTTCCCTTCTGTCAAATTACTCATCATCTTCTTCTATTTCTCCTCCTCCTCCTCCTCCTTATACCTTTAATTCATTCATCGTACACTCATGCATTGGTTCATTCATTCCTTTCACATATGGTGTTGGGGATCCAATCAGGACCTTTGAAAGTGTGAAGCCAGAACTCTAGTGCTGAGCCAAAACCCCAGCACCTGTCTTTTTGATTTTATGACTGTTTATATGAAATTGAGAATCGCATTCTGCTATGGTTTACTGATATGTGGATTGACCTAGTCCTTGTTTTCTGGGAGACTTTTGGAAAATATACATGAATTATTAGGAGATTGAAATGAAGAAACAAAGAGGAAATTCCCCAGTTTCTTATTCTTAGAGTCCATACTCTGACTCTGCCTACCTACTGTAAAAACTTTTAAACCCTTACTCCCCATTTCTATATCATTGCCAACAAGTGAACATTCACTGCCCTACAACAAACCAGAGAACTCACATTGAACAATGTTTCCCCAGTAGAGACCAAGACACAATACTTATTAAAAAAAATACCCTAGTTATGAGTTAGCAGGTAAAGCTTTATTTGAGTGTTAAATGTGCTCTAATTATGTGTTTGTGTGTTTGTTGATGTGTGTGGTGTGTGGGTGTGTGTGCTTGTGTGTGAAACAAGCACTGAGGTGTAAAATAAATGCAGGATTGCAACGGCCTTCTTAAAAATAAGAAGCAACTTTATCACATTTGAAGCCCAGTGAAGAATCTGCCTGATACTTAACCTACAATTAATTGAAATGTGAAAAATTCAGGCCTCGAAAAACAAAGCCAACATACATACTGAATCTAATCAGTCTGTCTCACCTGTTTTCTAATCACTCCTTTCAATAAACCTAAATTGCCAGCATAAAACATCAGTTGTTCTAAACGAGTGGACGGATGTCCCCTGTCATGGGCTGTGTAAAATACATGGACGATCCGGCACTGATTGTTATCTAGAATGACTTCTGCCTGAACTACTATTGGAGAATTGTTGCTGATATACTGCGGTTCTTATACCAGTAAACTGGAATGAAGGTTATTTCAGGCTGCAAAGGAATAAATTGATTTTACTAACTGGTTTTTGGAAAACACTGCCATGAAAAATTATCAATATGTTCATAAAGGCATCTACATGTCTCTTCACAAGGGTTTTACTTAATGGGGGAGGTGGTGAGGTCTGGATATAACTGAACTGTCCATTAGTAGGTAGAACAATATCATGGGGATCAGAGTGCACATTCCGGTTTGACCTCAATCTAGGTAACATGGATTCATCTCTGTGTAATAGGCCTGCTTCTGAAAAACACAATGTCGAGCTCCAAAAGCAGAACGATACTTTCAGAATACCATGTTATGTTTGTAAATACATAGACAGAGAGATATACAGAAATCAAAAATCTGAAAACGGTCTGGAAGTGTACATTTCTATAACTTACAATGTCAGTAGTGGGGGATTAATAGCAGATCAAGAAGACTGTATCTGCATGAGAAATGGTTCAATTTTTGAAGGAGTTTTTTAAATGAAAATGGACAAAAGATTTAAAGGGTTACAGTAAGTGTTGAGGAGTGACTTGGCAAAAGGAGCACAGAGGTGAGAAAGAATTAAGTAGAGTTCAATAGAACCAGGTATAATTTCTGTACACATGACTCCATGAACAGGAGCAAAGGGGACACTTAAAGAAATCATAGGACTAAAGAGAGATCAGGAGGGTTTGTACTAGTCTAGAAATGCTGACCTGAAAACCAACTAAAGTTTCAACTCCTTCTTTTGAGGAACATTAGCTGTGCCGTGCTTTTCAAAAAGGACTTGTCATAACTGATTGATGCCCATGTTAGCAACTCTTCTGAAATTACGTTGAAAGTAGACTAATGTGAGAGTTTCTCTTTAGAGATAATTCAAATTACTTGCATAGGAAGTGGCAGCAGGTCTGGGGATGTTGTAGCTCAGTGGCAGTGACCTTGCCTAGCTTGGGGCTGGCCTGCCATGGACTTTCACCCCAAACACTTGCAAGAAAAGAAAAGGGAGGGAAGGGAGAGAGAAAGTTGGAAGGGAGGAAGGCAAAGTTGGAGGGATGGATGGAGGTATAAAAGAAGGAAGCAGAAAAGGAGAAAAACCAGGAAGGGGGGAAGGAAGCAAGGAAGGTAGGAAATAGGGAGAGCACAAGGGCAGAAAAAGGACTGAGTCACTCAAACAAAAGGCAAGGGACACAAAGACCAATATAGGCCATAAAAGCTGTTTGAACAGTTTAGTCAGCTTTAGAATCTGAGTGACATCAAACTGAATGTTATTGTGACTGGATGGAATCTTCCTACTAACCCCGCCTTGGCCTGGCCTAAACCAAATCAAGGGGTGGGTGGCAGGGAGAGGAATTCTCTCTGGCTGGAGTGGGAGGGACCTAAACATGTGGCACTTGAGGATGCACTGGGTAGGGAAGGGGACAAGACTCCCCTGATGGGCAGTTGAGACAACAAGGCTCCTGGGAGCCCTTGATCACGGCTCCCACCGCCATACGCACACCACCCACCATACGCTCAGCCCCTGAAGGGGCTCACAGTGGTCTGCTCCGTTGCCTGGTGCAGGTTGGAGTTCCGGACCAAACACCTGAGTGTCCACAGCCTGTGTTGGCCTGCCTGGGCAGGCTGTGGTTGTGGTGGCAAGAGCCAAAGCTGTCTTGGCGTGATGGAGGAGCCAAGGGCTGCCTCTCAGCCATACTGGTGGGTGGTTCTGGAAGAAGCACCCAGGGTTGTGGCAGCATTGTCCGAAGACATGAAGCCAGGCCATCTTCCTTATGGCTTTCCTTGGGAGTTGATGATGTGTACAGCTCTTGGATTTTTTGCTGTTCTCTCACTTGTCTGGAGAGCTTCTCAGTCGGTTAGTAGCAGGCTTTACGTGGGAAGAGAAAAAAGGCTGGCTCTAAATCTTGCTGGACTTATTGAGGCAAAATGTGGACTTCTTGATAAAGTGAGCCTTGTTGAAAAAGAACATAAAGGCTTAGACTCATCTTTAAAGGATTCCAGGTTTGAGAAGGGTTCAAGGGAAGCACAACAGCTGGAGGCAACCTACGAAAAGCTGCATAGGTCCGAATCCAGCCATGGCGTTGAAATGCTCTTTCTAGAAGAAGAGCTCAAAGCACAGAAGGCTAAACATGGTCAACAGGATGAAACGATGGCGCATCTATCAAGAGGGATACAGTCCCTCCAAGGTGAATCTGAATCCCTCAGATCACAAATAGCTGAAGCCAAAACAAACTGGAGACTCTTTCAAGTGAATGAGGAACAACTGAAGCTGGCAATCAAAGAGGTTTTGAATGAAGGATCCCTACTTCCGCAAACGCAGAGACCAACAATACAAGGAGAAGCTGAAGCACAGAGGGAACAAGGAGGTGTCCAATATAAAGCAAAAATCATATTAGAGGACTCTAAAGTAGCTGGAGAACAAGTTCTAAGGGACACCGAAAATCACATGGAGTCTCTGAGTGAATGCTTGCTGAAGATCAAGGATAGATCTTCTCCAAGCCTGGGAGCCCAAAGGGATGGTGGTCACCTGGAACTGGGAAAGACGAGTGAACCCGAAATTGGTGCTCACTTGGAGGATGAGTCCAAAGGAGCTTTGAGGAACCTGGTTTATGGTGATAAGCTAAAGGCCTCCTTAGAAATCTTGGAAGGAGGAAGAAATCAAAAATGTACTTTCTCATCTGAAGTGGAGAAAACCACGGAAGACCTTACAGAACACCTTAAAAGTCTGCAGACTGAACAGGCATCCTTGCAGTCAGAAAATGCACAGCTACAAAGTGAGAATGAGACCCTACAGAAGAACTTGAAAGTCATGATGGAACGCTATCAAGAAAATACGATGAAACTGCACAGGAAATTAAGAGTGGAGGAAAACTACCGTGTGGAGCAAGAGGAGAAACTTTCCAAAGTCGAAGAAAAGATGAGCCATACAATAAAAGAGCTGGAGACCTACAGAAAGAGAGCCCAATATCTTGAAGAACAATTGCAGAGTACCATTCATTCCTGTCTGGGGAAGATTATTTCCTCTGAGAAAGAAGCACATGCCAGTGAGTTGGCAGCTCGGATTCCTGAAAGAAACCTCAGCTATTTCAGGAAACAAAATGCACGCAACAGACAAAAATTAACTGAGAAGGAGCTGAGATTTGAACTTGTAGGAAAAGATCCCTATGATGCACTGGATGTTTCCAACTCAGCAATGGGCCATCACCAATAGGTCACCCTTCATCTGAAAGGAGACCTCCTCATTTTGAAAAGAGTGGTCCACTCACACTCTCACCTTTCACTCCAGTGGGAGGAGGAAGAGGGTCAAGGGGCCCTGGAGAATCCTCTGGACCATGCGACTAGCAGTAAAGGAAGAGAATCCAGCTGTCATAAGTTCACTGATTTTCAGAGAGCACCTTCTCAGACTGGGCCCCTCTCTCCTCCAGGGGAACAGGCCAGCAGGCTGATGATCCCTCCGCCAGGCCAACCATATTCTTCTGATGCACGTCTTCCTCTACAAAGGCAAGATAGGTTTTACTCACATTGTGGTAGAGCATCGCGACCAGCAGAACACAGAATTCCTAATATGCCTCCTTTGGACTCTGATGTGCCTGATTCACCTCTCCATGCTGAAAACCAAGCAACTGGCTCTGGCTCTGTGTTGGCACCTTTCCCTCCAGTCAGAGGTGCCTTGTTTCCAGTTGACCCAAGGAGTCAGTTCCTGAGAAGAGGACCTTTTTTTTCCTCCACCTCTCCCAGGAAACTTGTCTGGGAACCTGGAGATTATTTTCCACCTGACCCGCCACCCACTCCATTTCCAATGTGATGTGTCTATGCAGGGAGGGGGTTTTCCTCACAATCTTCCCCCAACAGCTGGAATTCAGCCCTCTACACCCCCATTCTGAAAGTACAAGTGAGTTCCCTGAAGGGTTCCTTCCACCTGCAAATGAGCCTGTTACTCAACATCCAGAACCAAACAAGAAACCTCACGCTGTTGCTCTCTCTTCAAATGTAATTTGACTTATCTCTCATTTTTAGTTTTTAAGTAACTGCTTTTACTTCAGTGATTGACTATACTTTGGCTCCAATTGAAGCTCAATGAAACAATAATTCTTAAGATACTATTTTGTGAATAAAGATGGTTTACGTAGGAATCTTCTGAGTAAATTATTCCTATTTTATTTTATTCCAGAGAACAGCATTTAATCTGATGAAGCCACTCTTACATAAACAAGAATGGGAGTTCTAGGTACTTGTAATCTAGCTGATGGAAATATCTTTTAAACTCCCAACAAAGAAGTGTATTTAGTATGACTGTAGCAAATGTAAAGTGACTTTAGGCTTAATGAAGAATTGTCACTGATTTACAGACTGGTTGGGCATTTCAGCTAGTTTTTCCATATCGGAATAACTAGAGCATGGGAGGACTAAAGGAGAGAACACAACTAAACATGTCACGGAAACAGGAGATCTCAACTACAAAGAAAAATGAAGACCTCTTGTTTATATTGGTTGCTTAAAACATTACATAGCTCTTGAGATACCATATTTCCTACATTAGATTCAAGTGAGTTATGAACTCCCATTTTCACCCCATATACAGATTGCACGATCACATTGTTTACACATCCACATTTTTACAAAATGCCATATTAGTACCTGTTGTATTCTGCTACCTTTTCTAGCCTCTACTATCCCCCCTCTCCTGCCCTCCCATCTTCTCTCTCTATCCCATCTGCTGTAATTTAACCCTTGGGAATTGGAAACCACACTTTAAACTCACTCTCCTCCCCTTGTTCCCTTCTGTCAAATTACTCATCATCTTCTTCTATTTCTCCTCCTCCTCCTCCTCCTTATACCTTTAATTCATTCATCGTACACTCATGCATTGGTTCATTCATTCCTTTCACATATGGTGTTGGGGATCCAATCAGGACCTTTGAAAGTGTGAAGCCAGCACTCTAGTGCTGAGCCAAAACCCCAGCACCTGTCTTTTTGATTTTATGACTGTTTATATGAAATTGAGAATCGCATTCTGCTATGGTTTACTGATATGTGGATTGACCTAGTCCTTGTTTTCTGGGAGACTTTTGGAAAATATACATGAATTATTAGGAGATTGAAATGAAGAAACAAAGAGGAAATTCCCCAGTTTCTTATTCTTAGAGTCCATACTCTGACTCTGCCTACCTACTGTAAAAACTTTTAAACCCTTACTCCCCATTTCTATATCATTGCCAACAAGTGAACATTCACTGCCCTACAACAAACCAGAGAACTCACATTGAACAATGTTTCCCCAGTAGAGACCAAGACACAATACTTATTAAAAAAAATACCCTAGTTATGAGTTAGCAGGTAAAGCTTTATTTGAGTGTTAAATGTGCTCTAATTATGTGTTTGTGTGTTTGTTGATGTGTGTGGTGTGTGGGTGTGTGTGCTTGTGTGTGAAACAAGCACTGAGGTGTAAAATAAATGCAGGATTGCAACGGCCTTCTTAAAAATAAGAAGCAACTTTATCACATTTGAAGCCCAGTGAAGAATCTGCCTGATACTTAACCTACAATTAATTGAAATGTGAAAAATTCAGGCCTCGAAAAACAAAGCCAACATACATACTGAATCTAATCAGTCTGTCTCACCTGTTTTCTAATCACTCCTTTCAATAAACCTAAATTGCCAGCATAAAACATCAGTTGTTCTAAACGAGTGGACGGATGTCCCCTGTCATGGGCTGTGTAAAATACATGGACGATCCGGCACTGATTGTTATCTAGAATGACTTCTGCCTGAACTACTATTGGAGAATTGTTGCTGATATACTGCGGTTCTTATACCAGTAAACTGGAATGAAGGTTATTTCAGGCTGCAAAGGAATAAATTGATTTTACTAACTGGTTTTTGGAAAACACTGCCATGAAAAATTATCAATATGTTCATAAAGGCATCTACATGTCTCTTCACAAGGGTTTTACTTAATGGGGGAGGTGGTGAGGTCTGGATATAACTGAACTGTCCATTAGTAGGTAGAACAATATCATGGGGATCAGAGTGCACATTCCGGTTTGACCTCAATCTAGGTAACATGGATTCATCTCTGTGTAATAGGCCTGCTTCTGAAAAACACAATGTCGAGCTCCAAAAGCAGAACGATACTTTCAGAATACCATGTTATGTTTGTAAATACATAGACAGATAGATATACAGAAATCAAAAATCTGAAAACGGTCTGGAAGTGTACATTTCTATAACTTACAATGTCAGTAGTGGGGGATTAATAGCAGATCAAGAAGACTGTATCTGCATGAGAAATGGTTCAATTTTTGAAGGAGTTTTTTAAATGAAAATGGACAAAAGATTTAAAGGGTTACAGTAAGTGTTGAGGAGTGACTTGGCAAAAGGAGCACAGAGGTGAGAAAGAATTAAGTAGAGTTCAATAGAACCAGGTATAATTTCTGTACACATGACTCCATGAACAGGAGCAAAGGGGACACTTAATGAAATCATAGGACTAAAGAGAGATCAGGAGGGTTTGTACTAGTCTAGAAATGCTGACCTGAAAACCAACTAAAGTTTCAACTCCTTCTTTTGAGGAACATTAGCTGTGCCGTGCTTTTCAAAAAGGACTTGTCATAACTGATTGATGCCCATGTTAGCAACTCTTCTGAAATTACGTTGAAAGTAGACTAATGTGAGAGTTTCTCTTTAGAGATAATTCAAATTACTTGCATAGGAAGTGGCAGCAGGTCTGGGGATGTTGTAGCTCAGTGGCAGTGACCTTGCCTAGCTTGGGGCTGGCCTGCCATGGACTTTCACCCCAAACACTTGCAAGAAAAGAAAAGGGAGGGAAGGGAGAGAGAAAGTTGGAAGGGAGGAAGGCAAAGTTGGAGGGATGGATGGAGGTATAAAAGAAGGAAGCAGAAAAGGAGAAAAACCAGGAAGGGGGGAAGGAAGCAAGGAAGGTAGGAAATAGGGAGAGCACAAGGGCAGAAAAAGGACGGAGTCACTCAAACAAAAGGCAAGGGACACAAAGACCAATATAGGCCATAAAAGCTGTTTGAACAGTTTAGTCAGCTTTAGAATCTGAGTGACATCAAACTGAATGTTATTGTGACTGGATGGAATCTTCCTACTAACCCCGCCTTGGCCTGGCCTAAACCAAATCAAGGGGTGGGTGGCAGGGAGAGGAATTCTCTCTGGCTGGAGTGGGAGGGACCTAAACATGTGGCACTTGAGGATGCACTGGGTAGGGAAGGGGACAAGACTCCCCTGATGGGCAGTTGAGACAACAAGGCTCCTGGGAGCCCTTGATCAGGGCTCCCACCGCCATACGCACACCACCCACCATACGCTCAGCCCCTGAAGGGGCTCACAGTGGTCTGCTCCGTTGCCTGGTGCAGGTTGGAGTTCCGGACCAAACACCTGAGTGTCCACAGCCTGTGTTGGCCTGCCTGGGCAGGCTGTGGTTGTGGTGGCAAGAGCCAAAGCTGTCTTGGCGTGATGGAGGAGCCAAGGGCTGCCTCTCAGCCATACTAGTGGGTGGTTCTGGAAGAAGCACCCAGGGTTGTGGCAGCATTGTCCGAAGACATGAAGCCAGGCCATCTTCCTTATGGCTTTCCTTGGGAGTTGATGATGTGTACAGCTCTTGGATTTTTTGCTGTTCTCTCACTTGTCTGGAGAGCTTTTCAGTCGGTTAGTAGCAGGCTTTACGTGGGAAGAGAAAAAAGGCTGGCTCTAAATCTTGCTGGACTTATTGAGGCAAAATGTGGACTTCTTGATAAAGTGAGCCTTGTTGAAAAAGAACATAAAGGCTTAGACTCATCTTTAAAGGATTCCAGGTTTGAGAAGGGTTCAAGGGAAGCACAACAGCTGGAGGCAACCTACGAAAAGCTGCATAGGTCCGAATCCAGCCATGGCGTTGAAATGCTCTTTCTAGAAGAAGAGCTCAAAGCACAGAGGCTAAACATGGTCAACAGGATGAAACGATGGCGCATCTATCAAGAGGGATACAGTCCCTCCAAGGTGAATCTGAATCCCTCAGATCACAAATAGCTGAAGCCAAAACAAACTGGAGACTCTTTCAAGTGAATGAGGAAGAACTGAAGCTGGCAATCAAAGAGGTTTTGAATGAAGGATCCCTACTTCCGCAAACGCAGAGACCAACAATACAAGGAGAAGCTGAAGCACAGAGGGAACAAGGAGGTGTCCAATATAAAGCAAAAATCATATTAGAGGACTCTAAAGTAGCTGGAGAACAAGTTCTAAGGGACACCGAAAATCACATGGAGTCTCTGAGTGAATGCTTGCTGAAGATCAAGGATAGATCTTCTCCAAGCCTGGGAGCCCAAAGGGATGGTGGTCACCTGGAACTGGGAAAGACGAGTGAACCCGAAATTGGTGCTCACTTGGAGGATGAGTCCAAAGGAACTTTGAGGAACCTGGTTTATGGTGATAAGCTAAAGGCCTCCTTAGAAATCTTGGAAGGAGGAAGAAATCAAAAATGTACTTTCTCATCTGAAGTGGAGAAAACCACGGAAGACCTTACAGAACACCTTAAAAGTCTGCAGACTGAACAGGCATCCTTGCAGTCAGAAAATGCACAGCTACAAAGTGAGAATGAGACCCTACAGAAGAACTTGAAAGTCATGATGGAACGCTATCAAGAAAATACGATGAAACTGCACAGGAAATTAAGAGTGGAGGAAAACTACCGTGTGGAGCAAGAGGAGGAACTTTCCAAAGTCGAAGAAAAGATGAGCCATACAATAAAAGAGCTGGAGACCTACAGAAAGAGAGCCCAATATCTTGAAGAACAATTGCAGAGTACCATTCATTCCTGTCTGGGGAAGATTATTTCCTCTGAGAAAGAAGCACATGCCAGTGAGTTGGCAGCTCGGATTCCTGAAAGAAACCTCAGCTATTTCAGGAAACAAAATGCACGCAACAGACAAAAATTAACTGAGAAGGAGCTGAGATTTGAACTTGTAGGAAAAGATCCCTATGATGCACTGGATGTTTCCAACTCAGCAATGGGCCATCACCAATAGGTCACCCTTCATCTGAAAGGAGACCTCCTCATTTTGAAAAGAGTGGTCCACTCACACTCTCACCTTTCACTCCAGTGGGAGGAGGAAGAGGGTCAAGGGGCCCTGGAGAATCCTCTGGACCATGCGACTAGCAGTAAAGGAAGAGAATCCAGCTGTCATAAGTTCACTGATTTTCAGAGAGCACCTTCTCAGACTGGGCCCCTCTCTCCTCCAGGGGAACAGGCCAGCAGGCTGATGATCCCTCCGCCAGGCCAACCATATTCTTCTGATGCACGTCTTCCTCTACAAAGGCAAGATAGGTTTTACTCAAATTGTGGTAGAGCATCGCGACCAGCAGAACACAGAATTCCTAATATGCCTCCTTTGGACTCTGATGTGCCTGATTCACCTCTCCATGCTGAAAACCAAGCAACTGGCTCTGGCTCTGTGTTGGCACCTTTCCCTCCAGTCAGAGGTGCCTTGTTTCCAGTTGACCCAAGGAGTCAGTTCCTGAGAAGAGGACCTTTTTTTTCCTCCACCTCTCCCAGGAAACTTGTCTGGGAACCTGGAGATTATTTTCCACCTGACCCGCCACCCACTCCATTTCCAATGTGATGTGTCTATGCAGGGAGGGGGTTTTCCTCACAATCTTCCCCCAACAGCTGGAATTCAGCCCTCTACACCCCCATTCTGAAAGTACAAGTGAGTTCCCTGAAGGGTTCCTTCCACCTGCAAATGAGCCTGTTACTCAACATCCAGAACCAAACAAGAAACCTCACGCTGTTGCTCTCTCTTCAAATGTAATTTGACTTATCTCTCATTTTTAGTTTTTAAGTAACTGCTTTTACTTCAGTGATTGACTATACTTTGGCTCCAATTGAAGCTCAATGAAACAATAATTCTTAAGATAGTATTTTGTGAATAAAGATGGTTTACGTAGGAATCTTCTGAGTAAATTATTCCTATTTTATTTTATTCCAGAGAACAGCATTTAATCTGATGAAGCCACTCTTACATAAACAAGAATGGGAGTTCTAGGTACTTGTAATCTAGCTGATGGAAATATCTTTTAAACTCCCAACAAAGAAGTGTATTTAGTATGACTGTAGCAAATGTAAAGTGACTTTAGGCTTAATGAAGAATTGTCACTGATTTACAGACTGGTTGGGCATTTCAGCTAGTTTTTCCATATCGGAATAACTAGAGCATGGGAGGACTAAAGGAGAGAACACAACTAAACATGTCACGGAAACAGGAGATCTCAACTACAAAGAAAAATGAAGACCTCTTGTTTATATTGGTTGCTTAAAACATTACATAGCTCTTGAGATACCATATTTCCTACATTAGATTCAAGTGAGTTATGAACTCCCATTTTCACCCCATATACAGATTGCACGATCACATTGTTTACACATCCACATTTTTACAAAATGCCATATTAGTACCTGTTGTATTCTGCTACCTTTTCTAGCCTCTACTATCCCCCCTCTCCTGCCCTCCCATCTTCTCTCTCTATCCCATCTGCTGTAATTTAACCCTTGGGAATTGGAAACCACACTTTAAACTCACTCTCCTCCCCTTGTTCCCTTCTGTCAAATTACTCATCATCTTCTTCTATTTCTCCTCCTCCTCCTCCTCCTTATACCTTTAATTCATTCATCGTACACTCATGCATTGGTTCATTCATTCCTTTCACATATGGTGTTGGGGATCCAATCAGGACCTTTGAAAGTGTGAAGCCAGCACTCTAGTGCTGAGCCAAAACCCCAGCACCTGTCTTTTTGATTTTATGACTGTTTATATGAAATTGAGAATCACATTCTGCTATGGTTTACTGATATGTGGATTGACCTAGTCCTTGTTTTCTGGGAGACTTTTGGAAAATATACATGAATTATTAGGAGATTGAAATGAAGAAACAAAGAGGAAATTCCCCAGTTTCTTATTCTTAGAGTCCATACTCTGACTCTGCCTACCTACTGTAAAAACTTTTAAACCCTTACTCCCCATTTCTATATCATTGCCAACAAGTGAACATTCACTGCCCTACAACAAACCAGAGAACTCACATTGAACAATGTTTCCCCAGTAGAGACCAAGACACAATACTTATTAAAAAAAATACCCTAGTTATGAGTTAGCAGGTAAAGCTTTATTTGAGTGTTAAATGTGCTCTAATTATGTGTTTGTGTGTTTGTTGATGTGTGTGGTGTGTGGGTGTGTGTGCTTGTGTGTGAAACAAGCACTGAGGTGTAAAATAAATGCAGGATTGCAACGGCCTTCTTAAAAATAAGAAGCAACTTTATCACATTTGAAGCCCAGTGAAGAATCTGCCTGATACTTAACCTACAATTAATTGAAATGTGAAAAATTCAGGCCTCGAAAAACAAAGCCAACATACATACTGAATCTAATCAGTCTGTCTCACCTGTTTTCTAATCACTCCTTTCAATAAACCTAAATTGCCAGCATAAAACATCAGTTGTTCTAAACGAGTGGACGGATGTCCCCTGTCATGGGCTGTGTAAAATACATGGACGATCCGGCACTGATTGTTATCTAGAATGACTTCTGCCTGAACTACTATTGGAGAATTGTTGCTGATATACTGCGGTTCTTATACCAGTAAACTGGAATGAAGGTTATTTCAGGCTGCAAAGGAATAAATTGATTTTACTAACTGGTTTTTGGAAAACACTGCCATGAAAAATTATCAATATGTTCATAAAGGCATCTACATGTCTCTTCACAAGGGTTTTACTTAATGGGGGAGGTGGTGAGGTCTGGATATAACTGAACTGTCCATTAGTAGGTAGAACAATATCATGGGGATCAGAGTGCACATTCCGGTTTGACCTCAATCTAGGTAACATGGATTCATCTCTGTGTAATAGGCCTGCTTCTGAAAAACACAATGTCGAGCTCCAAAAGCAGAACGATACTTTCAGAATACCATGTTATGTTTGTAAATACATAGACAGATAGATATACAGAAATCAAAAATCTGAAAACGGTCTGGAAGTGTACATTTCTATAACTTACAATGTCAGTAGTGGGGGATTAATAGCAGATCAAGAAGACTGTATCTGCATGAGAAATGGTTCAATTTTTGAAGGAGTTTTTTAAATGAAAATGGACAAAAGATTTAAAGGGTTACAGTAAGTGTTGAGGAGTGACTTGGCAAAAGGAGCACAGAGGTGAGAAAGAATTAAGTAGAGTTCAATAGAACCAGGTATAATTTCTGTACACATGACTCCATGAACAGGAGCAAAGGGGACACTTAATGAAATCATAGGACTAAAGAGAGATCAGGAGGGTTTGTACTAGTCTAGAAATGCTGACCTGAAAACCAACTAAAGTTTCAACTCCTTCTTTTGAGGAACATTAGCTGTGCCGTGCTTTTCAAAAAGGACTTGTCATAACTGATTGATGCCCATGTTAGCAACTCTTCTGAAATTACGTTGAAAGTAGACTAATGTGAGAGTTTCTCTTTAGAGATAATTCAAATTACTTGCATAGGAAGTGGCAGCAGGTCTGGGGATGTTGTAGCTCAGTGGCAGTGACCTTGCCTAGCTTGGGGCTGGCCTGCCATGGACTTTCACCCCAAACACTTGCAAGAAAAGAAAAGGGAGGGAAGGGAGAGAGAAAGTTGGAAGGGAGGAAGGCAAAGTTGGAGGGATGGATGGAGGTATAAAAGAAGGAAGCAGAAAAGGAGAAAAACCAGGAAGGGGGGAAGGAAGCAAGGAAGGTAGGAAATAGGGAGAGCACAAGGGCAGAAAAAGGACGGAGTCACTCAAACAAAAGGCAAGGGACACAAAGACCAATATAGGCCATAAAAGCTGTTTGAACAGTTTAGTCAGCTTTAGAATCTGAGTGACATCAAACTGAATGTTATTGTGACTGGATGGAATCTTCCTACTAACCCCGCCTTGGCCTGGCCTAAACCAAATCAAGGGGTGGGTGGCAGGGAGAGGAATTCTCTCTGGCTGGAGTGGGAGGGACCTAAACATGTGGCACTTGAGGATGCACTGGGTAGGGAAGGGGACAAGACTCCCCTGATGGGCAGTTGAGACAACAAGGCTCCTGGGAGCCCTTGATCAGGGCTCCCACCGCCATACGCACACCACCCACCATACGCTCAGCCCCTGAAGGGGCTCACAGTGGTCTGCTCCGTTGCCTGGTGCAGGTTGGAGTTCCGGACCAAACACCTGAGTGTCCACAGCCTGTGTTGGCCTGCCTGGGCAGGCTGTGGTTGTGGTGGCAAGAGCCAAAGCTGTCTTGGCGTGATGGAGGAGCCAAGGGCTGCCTCTCAGCCATACTAGTGGGTGGTTCTGGAAGAAGCACCCAGGGTTGTGGCAGCATTGTCCGAAGACATGAAGCCAGGCCATCTTCCTTATGGCTTTCCTTGGGAGTTGATGATGTGTACAGCTCTTGGATTTTTTGCTGTTCTCTCACTTGTCTGGAGAGCTTTTCAGTCGGTTAGTAGCAGGCTTTACGTGGGAAGAGAAAAAAGGCTGGCTCTAAATCTTGCTGGACTTATTGAGGCAAAATGTGGACTTCTTGATAAAGTGAGCCTTGTTGAAAAAGAACATAAAGGCTTAGACTCATCTTTAAAGGATTCCAGGTTTGAGAAGGGTTCAAGGGAAGCACAACAGCTGGAGGCAACCTACGAAAAGCTGCATAGGTCCGAATCCAGCCATGGCGTTGAAATGCTCTTTCTAGAAGAAGAGCTCAAAGCACAGAGGCTAAACATGGTCAACAGGATGAAACGATGGCGCATCTATCAAGAGGGATACAGTCCCTCCAAGGTGAATCTGAATCCCTCAGATCACAAATAGCTGAAGCCAAAACAAACTGGAGACTCTTTCAAGTGAATGAGGAAGAACTGAAGCTGGCAATCAAAGAGGTTTTGAATGAAGGATCCCTACTTCCGCAAACGCAGAGACCAACAATACAAGGAGAAGCTGAAGCACAGAGGGAACAAGGAGGTGTCCAATATAAAGCAAAAATCATATTAGAGGACTCTAAAGTAGCTGGAGAACAAGTTCTAAGGGACACCGAAAATCACATGGAGTCTCTGAGTGAATGCTTGCTGAAGATCAAGGATAGATCTTCTCCAAGCCTGGGAGCCCAAAGGGATGGTGGTCACCTGGAACTGGGAAAGACGAGTGAACCCGAAATTGGTGCTCACTTGGAGGATGAGTCCAAAGGAACTTTGAGGAACCTGGTTTATGGTGATAAGCTAAAGGCCTCCTTAGAAATCTTGGAAGGAGGAAGAAATCAAAAATGTACTTTCTCATCTGAAGTGGAGAAAACCACGGAAGACCTTACAGAACACCTTAAAAGTCTGCAGACTGAACAGGCATCCTTGCAGTCAGAAAATGCACAGCTACAAAGTGAGAATGAGACCCTACAGAAGAACTTGAAAGTCATGATGGAACGCTATCAAGAAAATACGATGAAACTGCACAGGAAATTAAGAGTGGAGGAAAACTACCGTGTGGAGCAAGAGGAGGAACTTTCCAAAGTCGAAGAAAAGATGAGCCATACAATAAAAGAGCTGGAGACCTACAGAAAGAGAGCCCAATATCTTGAAGAACAATTGCAGAGTACCATTCATTCCTGTCTGGGGAAGATTATTTCCTCTGAGAAAGAAGCACATGCCAGTGAGTTGGCAGCTCGGATTCCTGAAAGAAACCTCAGCTATTTCAGGAAACAAAATGCACGCAACAGACAAAAATTAACTGAGAAGGAGCTGAGATTTGAACTTGTAGGAAAAGATCCCTATGATGCACTGGATGTTTCCAACTCAGCAATGGGCCATCACCAATAGGTCACCCTTCATCTGAAAGGAGACCTCCTCATTTTGAAAAGAGTGGTCCACTCACACTCTCACCTTTCACTCCAGTGGGAGGAGGAAGAGGGTCAAGGGGCCCTGGAGAATCCTCTGGACCATGCGACTAGCAGTAAAGGAAGAGAATCCAGCTGTCATAAGTTCACTGATTTTCAGAGAGCACCTTCTCAGACTGGGCCCCTCTCTCCTCCAGGGGAACAGGCCAGCAGGCTGATGATCCCTCCGCCAGGCCAACCATATTCTTCTGATGCACGTCTTCCTCTACAAAGGCAAGATAGGTTTTACTCAAATTGTGGTAGAGCATCGCGACCAGCAGAACACAGAATTCCTAATATGCCTCCTTTGGACTCTGATGTGCCTGATTCACCTCTCCATGCTGAAAACCAAGCAACTGGCTCTGGCTCTGTGTTGGCACCTTTCCCTCCAGTCAGAGGTGCCTTGTTTCCAGTTGACCCAAGGAGTCAGTTCCTGAGAAGAGGACCTTTTTTTTCCTCCACCTCTCCCAGGAAACTTGTCTGGGAACCTGGAGATTATTTTCCACCTGACCCGCCACCCACTCCATTTCCAATGTGATGTGTCTATGCAGGGAGGGGGTTTTCCTCACAATCTTCCCCCAACAGCTGGAATTCAGCCCTCTACACCCCCATTCTGAAAGTACAAGTGAGTTCCCTGAAGGGTTCCTTCCACCTGCAAATGAGCCTGTTACTCAACATCCAGAACCAAACAAGAAACCTCACGCTGTTGCTCTCTCTTCAAATGTAATTTGACTTATCTCTCATTTTTAGTTTTTAAGTAACTGCTTTTACTTCAGTGATTGACTATACTTTGGCTCCAATTGAAGCTCAATGAAACAATAATTCTTAAGATAGTATTTTGTGAATAAAGATGGTTTACGTAGGAATCTTCTGAGTAAATTATTCCTATTTTATTTTATTCCAGAGAACAGCATTTAATCTGATGAAGCCACTCTTACATAAACAAGAATGGGAGTTCTAGGTACTTGTAATCTAGCTGATGGAAATATCTTTTAAACTCCCAACAAAGAAGTGTATTTAGTATGACTGTAGCAAATGTAAAGTGACTTTAGGCTTAATGAAGAATTGTCACTGATTTACAGACTGGTTGGGCATTTCAGCTAGTTTTTCCATATCGGAATAACTAGAGCATGGGAGGACTAAAGGAGAGAACACAACTAAACATGTCACGGAAACAGGAGATCTCAACTACAAAGAAAAATGAAGACCTCTTGTTTATATTGGTTGCTTAAAACATTACATAGCTCTTGAGATACCATATTTCCTACATTAGATTCAAGTGAGTTATGAACTCCCATTTTCACCCCATATACAGATTGCACAATCACATTGTTTACACATCCACATTTTTACAAAATGCCATATTAGTACCTGTTGTATTCTGCTACCTTTTCTAGCCTCTACTATCCCCGCTCTCCTGCCCTCCCATCTTCTCTCTCTATCCCATCTGCTGTAATTTAACCCTTGGGAATTGGAAACCACACTTTAAACTCACTCTCCTCCCCTTGTTCCCTTCTGTCAAATTACTCATCATCTTCTTCTATTTCTCCTCCTCCTCCTCCTCCTTATACCTTTAATTCATTCATCGTACACTCATGCATTGGTTCATTCATTCCTTTCACATATGGTGTTGGGGATCCAATCAGGACCTTTGAAAGTGTGAAGCCAGCACTCTAGTGCTGAGCCAAAACCCCAGCACCTGTCTTTTTGATTTTATGACTGTTTATATGAAATTGAGAATCGCATTCTGCTATGGTTTACTGATATGTGGATTGACCTAGTCCTTGTTTTCTGGGAGACTTTTGGAAAATATACATGAATTATTAGGAGATTGAAATGAAGAAACAAAGAGGAAATTCCGCAGTTTCTTATTCTTAGAGTCCATACTCTGACTCTGCCTACCTACTGTAAAAACTTTTAAACCCTTACTCCCCATTTCTATATCATTGCCAACAAGTGAACATTCACTGCCCTACAACAAACCAGAGAACTCACATTGAACAATGTTTCCCCAGTAGAGACCAAGACACAATACTTATTAAAAAAAATACCCTAGTTATGAGTTAGCAGGTAAAGCTTTATTTGAGTGTTAAATGTGCTCTAATTATGTGTTTGTGTGTTTGTTGATGTGTGTGGTGTGTGGGTGTGTGTGCTTGTGTGTGAAACAAGCACTGAGGTGTAAAATAAATGCAGGATTGCAACGGCCTTCTTAAAAATAAGAAGCAACTTTATCACATTTGAAGCCCAGTGAAGAATCTGCCTGATACTTAACCTACAATTAATTGAAATGTGAAAAATTCAGGCCTCGAAAAACAAAGCCAACATACATACTGAATCTAATCAGTCTGTCTCACCTGTTTTCTAATCACTCCTTTCAATAAACCTAAATTGCCAGCATAAAACATCAGTTGTTCTAAACGAGTGGACGGATGTCCCCTGTCATGGGCTGTGTAAAATACATGGACGATCCGGCACTGATTGTTATCTAGAATGACTTCTGCCTGAACTACTATTGGAGAATTGTTGCTGATATACTGCGGTTCTTATACCAGTAAACTGGAATGAAGGTAATTTCAGGCTGCAAAGGAATAAATTGATTTTACTAACTGGTTTTTGGAAAACACTGCCATGAAAAATTATCAATATGTTCATAAAGGCATCTACATGTCTCTTCACAAGGGTTTTACTTAATGGGGGAGGTGGTGAGGTCTGGATATAACTGAACTGTCCATTAGTAGGTAGAACAATATCATGGGGATCAGAGTGCACATTCCGGTTTGACCTCAATCTAGGTAACATGGATTCATCTCTGTGTAATAGGCCTGCTTCTGAAAAACACAATGTCGAGCTCCAAAAGCAGAACGATACTTTCAGAATACCATGTTATGTTTGTAAATACATAGACAGATAGATATACAGAAATCAAAAATCTGAAAACGGTCTGGAAGTGTACATTTCTATAACTTACAATGTCAGTAGTGGGGGATTAATAGCAGATCAAGAAGACTGTATCTGCATGAGAAATGGTTCAATTTTTGAAGGAGTTTTTTAAATGAAAATGGACAAAAGATTTAAAGGGTTACAGTAAGTGTTGAGGAGTGACTTGGCAAAAGGAGCACAGAGGTGAGAAAGAATTAAGTAGAGTTCAATAGAACCAGGTATAATTTCTGTACACATGACTCCATGAACAGGAGCAAAGGGGACACTTAAAGAAATCATAGGACTAAAGAGAGATCAGGAGGGTTTGTACTAGTCTAGAAATGCTGACCTGAAAACCAACTAAAGTTTCAACTCCTTCTTTTGAGGAACATTAGCTGTGCCGTGCTTTTCAAAAAGGACTTGTCATAACTGATTGATGCCCATGTTAGCAACTCTTCTGAAATTACGTTGAAAGTAGACTAATGTGAGAGTTTCTCTTTAGAGATAATTCAAATTACTTGCATAGGAAGTGGCAGCAGGTCTGGGGATGTTGTAGCTCAGTGGCAGTGACCTTGCCTAGCTTGGGGCTGGCCTGCCATGGACTTTCACCCCAAACACTTGCAAGAAAAGAAAAGGGAGGGAAGGGAGAGAGAAAGTTGGAAGGGAGGAAGGCAAAGTTGGAGGGATGGATGGAGGTATAAAAGAAGGAAGCAGAAAAGGAGAAAAACCAGGAAGGGGGGAAGGAAGCAAGGAAGGTAGGAAATAGGGAGAGCACAAGGGCAGAAAAAGGACTGAGTCACTCAAACAAAAGGCAAGGGACACAAAGACCAATATAGGCCATAAAAGCTGTTTGAACAGTTTAGTCAGCTTTAGAATCTGAGTGACATCAAACTGAATGTTATTGTGACTGGATGGAATCTTCCTACTAACCCCGCCTTGGCCTGGCCTAAACCAAATCAAGGGGTGGGTGGCAGGGAGAGGAATTCTCTCTGGCTGGAGTGGGAGGGACCTAAACATGTGGCACTTGAGGATGCACTGGGTAGGGAAGGGGACAAGACTCCCCTGATGGGCAGTTGAGACAACAAGGCTCCTGGGAGCCCTTGATCAGGGCTCCCACCGCCATACGCACACCACCCACCATACGCTCAGCCCCTGAAGGGGCTCACAGTGGTCTGCTCCGTTGCCTGGTGCAGGTTGGAGTTCCGGACCAAACACCTGAGTGTCCACAGCCTGTGTTGGCCTGCCTGGGCAGGCTGTGGTTGTGGTGGCAAGAGCCAAAGCTGTCTTGGCGTGATGGAGGAGCCAAGGGCTGCCTCTCAGCCATACTGGTGGGTGGTTCTGGAAGAAGCACCCAGGGTTGTGGCAGCATTGTCCGAAGACATGAAGCCAGGCCATCTTCCTTATGGCTTTCCTTGGGAGTTGATGATGTGTACAGCTCTTGGATTTTTTGCTGTTCTCTCACTTGTCTGGAGAGCTTTTCAGTCGGTTAGTAGCAGGCTTTACGTGGGAAGAGAAAAAAGGCTGGCTCTAAATCTTGCTGGACTTATTGAGGCAAAATGTGGACTTCTTGATAAAGTGAGCCTTGTTGAAAAAGAACATAAAGGCTTAGACTCATCTTTAAAGGATTCCAGGTTTGAGAAGGGTTCAAGGGAAGCACGACAGCTGGAGGCAACCTACGAAAAGCTGCATAGGTCCGAATCCAGCCATGGCGTTGAAATGCTCTTTCTAGAAGAAGAGCTCAAAGCACAGAAGGCTAAACATGGTCAACAGGATGAAACGATGGCGCATCTATCAAGAGGGATACAGTCCCTCCAAGGTGAATCTGAATCCCTCAGATCACAAATAGCTGAAGCCAAAACAAACTGGAGACTCTTTCAAGTGAATGAGGAAGAACTGAAGCTGGCAATCAAAGAGGTTTTGAATGAAGGATCCCTACTTCCGCAAACGCAGAGACCAACAATACAAGGAGAAGCTGAAGCACAGAGGGAACAAGGAGGTGTCCAATATAAAGCAAAAATCATATTAGATTACTCTAAAGTAGCTGGAGAACAAGTTCTAAGGGACACCGAAAATCACATGGAGTCTCTGAGTGAATGCTTGCTGAAGATCAAGGATAGATCTTCTCCAAGCCTGGGAGCCCAAAGGGATGGTGGTCACCTGGAACTGGGAAAGACGAGTGAACCCGAAATTGGTGCTCACTTGGAGGATGAGTCCAAAGGAGCTTTGAGGAACCTGGTTTATGGTGATAAGCTAAAGGCCTCCTTAGAAATCTTGGAAGGAGGAAGAAATCAAAAATGTACTTTCTCATCTGAAGTGGAGAAAACCACGGAAGACCTTACAGAACACCTTAAAAGTCTGCAGACTGAACAGGCATCCTTGCAGTCAGAAAATGCACAGCTACAAAGTGAGAATGAGACCCTACAGAAGAACTTGAAAGTCATGATGGAACGCTATCAAGAAAATACGATGAAACTGCACAGGAAATTAAGAGTGGAGGAAAACTACCGTGTGGAGCAAGAGGAGGAACTTTCCAAAGTCGAAGAAAAGATGAGCCATACAATAAAAGAGCTGGAGACCTACAGAAAGAGAGCCCAATATCTTGAAGAACAATTGCAGAGTACCATTCATTCCTGTCTGGGGAAGATTATTTCCTCTGAGAAAGAAGCACATGCCAGTGAGTTGGCAGCTCGGATTCCTGAAAGAAACCTCAGCTATTTCAGGAAACAAAATGCACGCAACAGACAAAAATTAACTGAGAAGGAGCTGAGATTTGAACTTGTAGGAAAAGATCCCTATGATGCACTGGATGTTTCCAACTCAGCAATGGGCCATCACCAATAGGTCACCCTTCATCTGAAAGGAGACCTCCTCATTTTGAAAAGAGTGGTCCACTCACACTCTCACCTTTCACTCCAGTGGGAGGAGGAAGAGGGTCAAGGGGCCCTGGAGAATCCTCTGGACCATGCGACTAGCAGTAAAGGAAGAGAATCCAGCTGTCATAAGTTCACTGATTTTCAGAGAGCACCTTCTCAGACTGGGCCCCTCTCTCCTCCAGGGGAACAGGCCAGCAGGCTGATGATCCCTCCGCCAGGCCAACCATATTCTTCTGATGCACGTCTTCCTCTACAAAGGCAAGATAGGTTTTACTCAAATTGTGGTAGAGCATCGCGACCAGCAGAACACAGAATTCCTAATATGCCTCCTTTGGACTCTGATGTGCCTGATTCACCTCTCCATGCTGAAAAACAAGCAACTGGCTCTGGCTCTGTGTTGGCACCTTTCCCTCCAGTCAGAGGTGCCTTGTTTCCAGTTGACCCAAGGAGTCAGTTCCTGAGAAGAGGACCTTTTTTTTTCCTCCACCTCTCCCAGGAAACTTGTCTGGGAACCTGGAGATTATTTTCCACCTGACCCGCCACCCACTCCATTTCCAATGTGATGTGTCTATGCAGGGAGGGGGTTTTCCTCACAATCTTCCCCCAACAGCTGGAATTCAGCCCTCTACACCCCCATTCTGAAAGTACAAGTGAGTTCCCTGAAGGGTTCCTTCCACCTGCAAATGAGCCTGTTACTCAACATCCAGAACCAAACAAGAAACCTCACGCTGTTGCTCTCTCTTCAAATGTAATTTGACTTATCTCTCATTTTTAGTTTTTAAGTAACTGCTTTTACTTCAGTGATTGACTATACTTTGGCTCCAATTGAAGCTCAATGAAACAATAATTCTTAAGATAGTATTTTGTGAATAAAGATGGTTTACGTAGGAATCTTCTGAGTAAATTATTCCTATTTTATTTTATTCCAGAGAACAGCATTTAATCTGATGAAGCCACTCTTACATAAACAAGAATGGGAGTTCTAGGTACTTGTAATCTAGCTGATGGAAATATCTTTTAAACTCCCAACAAAGAAGTGTATTTAGTATGACTGTAGCAAATGTAAAGTGACTTTAGGCTTAATGAAGAATTGTCACTGATTTACAGACTGGTTGGGCATTTCAGCTAGTTTTTCCATATCGGAATAACTAGAGCATGGGAGGACTAAAGGAGAGAACACAACTAAACATGTCACGGAAACAGGAGATCTCAACTACAAAGAAAAATGAAGACCTCTTGTTTATATTGGTTGCTTAAAACATTACATAGCTCTTGAGATACCATATTTCCTACATTAGATTCAAGTGAGTTATGAACTCCCATTTTCACCCCATATACAGATTGCACAATCACATTGTTTACACATCCACATTTTTACAAAATGCCATATTAGTACCTGTTGTATTCTGCTACCTTTTCTAGCCTCTACTATCCCCCCTCTCCTGCCCTCCCATCTTCTCTCTCTATCCCATCTGCTGTAATTTAACCCTTGGGAATTGGAAACCACACTTTAAACTCACTCTCCTCCCCTTGTTCCCTTCTGTCAAATTACTCATCATCTTCTTCTATTTCTCCTCCTCCTCCTCCTCCTTATACCTTTAATTCATTCATCGTACACTCATGCATTGGTTCATTCATTCCTTTCACATATGGTGTTGGGGATCCAATCAGGACCTTTGAAAGTGTGAAGCCAGCACTCTAGTGCTGAGCCAAAACCCCAGCACCTGTCTTTTTGATTTTATGACTGTTTATATGAAATTGAGAATCGCATTCTGCTATGGTTTACTGATATGTGGATTGACCTAGTCCTTGTTTTCTGGGAGACTTTTGGAAAATATACATGAATTATTAGGATATTGAAATGAAGAAACAAAGAGGAAATTCCGCAGTTTCTTATTCTTAGAGTCCATACTCTGACTCTGCCTACCTACTGTAAAAACTTTTAAACCCTTACTCCCCATTTCTATATCATTGCCAATCAGGGCTCCCACCGCCATACGCACACCACACACCATACGCTCAGCCCCTGAAGGGGCTCACAGTGGTCTGCTCCGTTGCCTGGTGCAGGTTGGAGTTCCGGACCAAACACCTGAGTGTCCACAGCCTGTGTTGGCCTGCCTGGGCAGGCTGTGGTTGTGGTGGCAAGAGCCAAAGCTGTCTTGGCGTGACGGAGGAGCCACGGGCTGCCTCTCAGCCATACTAGTGGGTGGTTCTGGAAGAAGCACCCAGGGTTGTGGCAGCATTGTCCGAAGACATGAAGCCAGGCCATCTTCCTTATGGCTTTCCTTGGGAGTTGATGATGTGTACAGCTCTTGGATTTTTTGCTGTTCTCTCACTTGTCTGGAGAGCTTTTCAGTCGGTTAGTAGCAGGCTTTACGTGGGAAGAGAAAAAAGGCTGGCTCTAAATCTTGCTGGACTTATTGAGGCAAAATGTGGACTTCTTGATAAAGTGAGCCTTGTTGAAAAAGAACATAAAGGCTTAGACTCATCTTTAAAGGATTCCAGGTTTGAGAAGGGTTCAAGGGAAGCACAACAGCTGGAGGCAACCTACGAAAAGCTGCATAGGTCCGAATCCAGCCATGGCGTTGAAATGCTCTTTCTAGAAGAAGAGCCCAAAGCACAGAAGGCTAAACATGGTCAACAGGATGAAACGATGGCGCATCTATCAAGAGGGATACAGTCCCTCCAAGGTGAATCTGAATCCCTCAGATCACAAATAGCTGAAGCCAAAACAAACTGGAGACTCTTTCAAGTGAATGAGGAAGAACTGAAGCTGGCAATCAAAGAGGTTTTGAATGAAGGATCCCTACTTCCGCAAACGCAGAGACCAACAATACAAGGAGAAGCTGAAGCACAGAGGGAACAAGGAGGTGTCCAATATAAAGCAAAAATCATATTAGAGGACTCTAAAGTAGCTGGAGAACAAGTTCTAAGGGACACCGAAAATCACATGGAGTCTCTGAGTGAATGCTTGCTGAAGATCAAGGATAGATCTTCTCCAAGCCTGGGAGCCCAAAGGGATGGTGGTCACCTGGAACTGGGAAAGACGAGTGAACCCGAAATTGGTGCTCACTTGGAGGATGAGTCCAAAGGAGCTTTGAGGAACCTGGTTTATGGTGATAAGCTAAAGGCCTCCTTAGAAATCTTGGAAGGAGGAAGAAATCAAAAATGTACTTTCTCATCTGAAGTGGAGAAAACCACGGAAGACCTTACAGAACACCTTAAAAGTCTGCAGACTGAACAGGCATCCTTGCAGTCAGAAAATGCACAGCTACAAAGTGAGAATGAGACCCTACAGAAGAACTTGAAAGTCATGATGGAACGCTATCAAGAAAATACGATGAAACTGCACAGGAAATTAAGAGTGGAGGAAAACTACCGTGTGGAGCAAGAGGAGAAACTTTCCAAAGTCGAAGAAAAGATGAGCCATACAATAAAAGAGCTGGAGACCTACAGAAAGAGAGCCCAATATCTTGAAGAACAATTGCAGAGTACCATTCATTCCTGTCTGGGGAAGATTATTTCTCTGAGAAAGAAGCACATGCCAGTGAGTTGGCAGCTCGGATTCCTGAAAGAAACCTCAGCTATTTCAGGAAACAAAATGCACGCAACAGACAAAAATTAACTGAGAAGGAGCTGAGATTTGAACTTGTAGGAAAAGATCCCTATGATGCACTGGATGTTTCCAACTCAGCAATGGGCCATCACCAATAGGTCACCCTTCATCTGAAAGGAGACCTCCTCATTTTGAAAAGAGTGGTCCACTCACACTCTCACCTTTCACTCCAGTGGGAGGAGGAAGAGGGTCAAGGGGCCCTGGAGAATCCTCTGGACCATGCGACTAGCAGTAAAGGAAGAGAATCCAGCTGTCATAAGTTCACTGATTTTCAGAGAGCACCTTCTCAGACTGGGCCCCTCTCTCCTCCAGGGGAACAGGCCAGCAGGCTGATGATCCCTCCGCCAGGCCAACCATATTCTTCTGATGCACGTCTTCCTCTACAAAGGCAAGATAGGTTTTACTCAAATTGTGGTAGAGCATCGCGACCAGCAGAACACAGAATTCCTAATATGCCTCCTTTGGACTCTGATGTGCCTGATTCACCTCTCCATGCTGAAAACCAAGCAACTGGCTCTGGCTCTGTGTTGGCACCTTTCCCTCCAGTCAGAGGTGCCTTGTTTCCAGTTGACCCAAGGAGTCAGTTCCTGAGAAGAGGACCTTTTTTTTCCTCCACCTCTCCCAGGAAACTTGTCTGGGAACCTGGAGATTATTTTCCACCTGACCCGCCACCCACTCCATTTCCAATGTGATGTGTCTATGCAGGGAGGGGGTTTTCCTCACAATCTTCCCCCAACAGCTGGAATTCAGCCCTCTACACCCCCATTCTGAAAGTACAAGTGAGTTCCCTGAAGGGTTCCTTCCACCTGCAAATGAGCCTGTTACTCAACATCCAGAACCAAACAAGAAACCTCACGCTGTTGCTCTCTCTTCAAATGTAATTTGACTTATCTCTCATTTTTAGTTTTTAAGTAACTGCTTTTACTTCAGTGATTGACTATACTTTGGCTCCAATTGAAGCTCAATGAAACAATAATTCTTAAGATAGTATTTTGTGAATAAAGATGGTTTACGTAGGAAACTTCTGAGTAAATTATTCCTATTTTATTTTATTCCAGAGAACAGCATTTAATCTGATGAAGCCACTCTTACATAAACAAGAATGGGAGTTCTAGGTACTTGTAATCTAGCTGATGGAAATATCTTTTAAACTCCCAACAAAGAAGTGTATTTAGTATGACTGTAGCAAATGTAAAGTGACTTTAGGCTTAATGAAGAATTGTCACTGATTTACAGACTGGTTGGGCATTTCAGCTAGTTTTTCCATATCGGAATAACTAGAGCATGGGAGGACTAAAGGAGAGAACACAACTAAACATGTCACGGAAACAGGAGATCTCAACTACAAAGAAAAATGAAGACCTCTTGTTTATATTGGTTGCTTAAAACATTACATAGCTCTTGAGATACCATATTTCCTACATTAGATTCAAGTGAGTTATGAACTCCCATTTTCACCCCATATACAGATTGCACGATCACATTGTTTACACATCCACATTTTTACAAAATGCCATATTAGTACCTGTTGTATTCTGCTACCTTTTCTAGCCTCTACTATCCCCCCTCTCCTGCCCTCCCATCTTCTCTCTCTATCCCATCTGCTGTAATTTAACCCTTGGGAATTGGAAACCACACTTTAAACTCACTCTCCTCCCCTTGTTCCCTTCTGTCAAATTACTCATCATCTTCTTCTATTTCTCCTCCTCCTCCTCCTCCTTATACCTTTAATTCATTCATCGTACACTCATGCATTGGTTCATTCATTCCTTTCACATATGGTGTTGGGGATCCAATCAGGACCTTTGAAAGTGTGAAGCCAGCACTCTAGTGCTGAGCCAAAACCCCAGCACCTGTCTTTTTGATTTTATGACTGTTTATATGAAATTGAGAATCGCATTCTGCTATGGTTTACTGATATGTGGATTGACCTAGTCCTTGTTTTCTGGGAGACTTTTGGAAAATATACATGAATTATTAGGAGATTGAAATGAAGAAACAAAGAGGAAATTCCCCAGTTTCTTATTCTTAGAGTCCATACTCTGACTCTGCCTACCTACTGTAAAAACTTTTAAACCCTTACTCCCCATTTCTATATCATTGCCAACAAGTGAACATTCACTGCCCTACAACAAACCAGAGAACTCACATTGAACAATGTTTCCCCAGTAGAGACCAAGACACAATACTTATTAAAAAAAATACCCTAGTTATGAGTTAGCAGGTAAAGCTTTATTTGAGTGTTAAATGTGCTCTAATTATGTGTTTGTGTGTTTGTTGATGTGTGTGGTGTGTGGGTGTGTGTGCTTGTGTGTGAAACAAGCACTGAGGTGTAAAATAAATGCAGGATTGCAACGGCCTTCTTAAAAATAAGAAGCAACTTTATCACATTTGAAGCCCAGTGAAGAATCTGCCTGATACTTAACCTACAATTAATTGAAATGTGAAAAATTCAGGCCTCGAAAAACAAAGCCAACATACATACTGAATCTAATCAGTCTGTCTCACCTGTTTTCTAATCACTCCTTTCAATAAACCTAAATTGCCAGCATAAAACATCAGTTGTTCTAAACGAGTGGACGGATGTCCCCTGTCATGGGCTGTGTAAAATACATGGACGATCCGGCACTGATTGTTATCTAGAATGACTTCTGCCTGAACTACTATTGGAGAATTGTTGCTGATATACTGCGGTTCTTATACCAGTAAACTGGAATGAAGGTAATTTCAGGCTGCAAAGGAATAAATTGATTTTACTAACTGGTTTTTGGAAAACACTGCCATGAAAAATTATCAATATGTTCATAAAGGCATCTACATGTCTCTTCACAAGGGTTTTACTTAATGGGGGAGGTGGTGAGGTCTGGATATAACTGAACTGTCCATTAGTAGGTAGAACAATATCATGGGGATCAGAGTGCACATTCCGGTTTGACCTCAATCTAGGTAACATGGATTCATCTCTGTGTAATAGGCCTGCTTCTGAAAAACACAATGTCGAGCTCCAAAGCAGAACGATACTTTCAGAATACCATGTTATGTTTGTAAATACATAGACAGATAGATATACAGAAATCAAAAATCTGAAAACGGTCTGGAAGTGTACATTTCTATAACTTACAATGTCAGTAGTGGGGGATTAATAGCAGATCAAGAAGACTGTATCTGCATGAGAAATGGTTCAATTTTTGAAGGAGTTTTTTAAATGAAAATGGACAAAAGATTTAAAGGGTTACAGTAAGTGTTGAGGAGTGACTTGGCAAAAGGAGCACAGAGGTGAGAAAGAATTAAGTAGAGTTCAATAGAACCAGGTATAATTTCTGTATACATGACTCCATGAACAGGAGCAAAGGGGACACTTAAAGAAATCATAGGACTAAAGAGAGATCAGGAGGGTTTGTACTAGTCTAGAAATGCTGACCTGAAAACCAACTAAAGTTTCAACTCCTTCTTTTGAGGAACATTAGCTGTGCCGTGCTTTTCAAAAAGGACTTGTCATAACTGATTGATGCCCATGTTAGCAACTCTTCTGAAATTACGTTGAAAGTAGACTAATGTGAGAGTTTCTCTTTAGAGATAATTCAAATTACTTGCATAGGAAGTGGCAGCAGGTCTGGGGATGTTGTAGCTCAGTGGCAGTGACCTTGCCTAGCTTGGGGCTGGCCTGCCATGGACTTTCACCCCAAACACTTGCAAGAAAAGAAAAGGGAGGGAAGGGAGAGAGAAAGTTGGAAGGGAGGAAGGCAAAGTTGGAGGGATGGATGGAGGTATAAAAGAAGGAAGCAGAAAAGGAGAAAAACCAGGAAGGGGGGAAGGAAGCAAGGAAGGTAGGAAATAGGGAGAGCACAAGGGCAGAAAAAAGACTGAGTCACTCAAACAAAAGGCAAGGGACACAAAGACCAATATAGGCCATAAAAGCTGTTTGAACAGTTTAGTCAGCTTTAGAATCTGAGTGACATCAAACTGAATGTTATTGTGACTGGATGGAATCTTCCTACTAACCCCGCCTTGGCCTGGCCTAAACCAAATCAAGGGGTGGGTGGCAGGGAGAGGAATTCTCTCTGGCTGGAGTGGGAGGGACCTAAACATGTGGCACTTGAGGATGCACTGGGTAGGGAAGGGGACAAGACTCCCCTGATGGGCAGTTGAGACAACAAGGCTCCTGGGAGCCCTTGATCAGGGCTCCCACCGCCATACGCACACCACCCACCATACGCTCAGCCCCTGAAGGGGCTCACAGTGGTCTGCTCCGTTGCCTGGTGCAGGTTGGAGTTCCGGACCAAACACCTGAGTGTCCACAGCCTGTGTTGGCCTGCCTGGGCAGGCTGTGGTTGTGGTGGCAAGAGCCAAAGCTGTCTTGGCGTGATGGAGGAGCCAAGGGCTGCCTCTCAGCCATACTAGTGGGTGGTTCTGGAAGAAGCACCCAGGGTTGTGGCAGCATTGTCCGAAGACATGAAGCCAGGCCATCTTCCTTATGGCTTTCCTTGGGAGTTGATGATGTGTACAGCTCTTGGATTTTTTGCTGTTCTCTCACTTGTCTGGAGAGCTTTTCAGTCGGTTAGTAGCAGGCTTTACGTGGGAAGAGAAAAAAGGCTGGCTCTAAATCTTGCTGGACTTATTGAGGCAAAATGTGGACTTCTTGATAAAGTGAGCCTTGTTGAAAAAGAACATAAAGGCTTAGACTCATCTTTAAAGGATTCCAGGTTTGAGAAGGGTTCAAGGGAAGCACAACAGCTGGAGGCAACCTACGAAAAGCTGCATAGGTCCGAATCCAGCCATGGCGTTGAAATGCTCTTTCTAGAAGAAGAGCTCAAAGCACAGAAGGCTAAACATGGTCAACAGGATGAAACGATGGCGCATCTATCAAGAGGGATACAGTCCCTCCAAGGTGAATCTGAATCCCTCAGATCACAAATAGCTGAAGCCAAAACAAACTGGAGACTCTTTCAAGTGAATGAGGAAGAACTGAAGCTGGCAATCAAAGAGGTTTTGAATGAAGGATCCCTACTTCCGCAAACGCAGAGACCAACAATACAAGGAGAAGCTGAAGCACAGAGGGAACAAGGAGGTGTCCAATATAAAGCAAAAATCATATTAGAGGACTCTAAAGTAGCTGGAGAACAAGTTCTAAGGGACACCGAAAATCACATGGAGTCTCTGAGTGAATGCTTGCTGAAGATCAAGGATAGATCTTCTCCAAGCCTGGGAGCCCAAAGGGATGGTGGTCACCTGGAACTGGGAAAGACGAGTGAACCCGAAATTGGTGCTCACTTGGAGGATGAGTCCAAAGGAGCTTTGAGGAACCTGGTTTATGGTGATAAGCTAAAGGCCTCCTTAGAAATCTTGGAAGGAGGAAGAAATCAAAAATGTACTTTCTCATCTGAAGTGGAGAAAACCACGGAAGACCTTACAGAACACCTTAAAAGTCTGCAGACTGAACAGGCATCCTTGCAGTCAGAAAATGCACAGCTACAAAGTGAGAATGAGACCCTACAGAAGAACTTGAAAGTCATGATGGAACGCTATCAAGAAAATACGATGAAACTGCACAGGAAATTAAGAGTGGAGGAAAACTACCGTGTGGAGCAAGAGGAGAAACTTTCCAAAGTCGAAGAAAAGATGAGCCATACAATAAAAGAGCTGGAGACCTACAGAAAGAGAGCCCAATATCTTGAAGAACAATTGCAGAGTACCATTCATTCCTGTCTGGGGAAGATTATTTCCTCTGAGAAAGAAGCACATGCCAGTGAGTTGGCAGCTCGGATTCCTGAAAGAAACCTCACCTATTTCAGGAAACAAAATGCACGCAACAGACAAAAATTAACTGAGAAGGAGCTGAGATTTGAACTTGTAGGAAAAGATCCCTATGATGCACTGGATGTTTCCAACTCAGCAATGGGCCATCACCAATAGGTCACCCTTCATCTGAAAGGAGACCTCCTCATTTTGAAAAGAGTGGTCCACTCACACTCTCACCTTTCACTCCAGTGGGAGGAGGAAGAGGGTCAAGGGGCCCTGGAGAATCCTCTGGACCATGCGACTAGCAGTAAAGGAAGAGAATCCAGCTGTCATAAGTTCACTGATTTTCAGAGAGCACCTTCTCAGACTGGGCCCCTCTCTCCTCCAGGGGAACAGGCCAGCAGGCTGATGATCCCTCCGCCAGGCCAACCATATTCTTCTGATGCACGTCTTCCTCTACAAAGGCAAGATAGGTTTTACTCACATTGTGGTAGAGCATCGCGACCAGCAGAACACAGAATTCCTAATATGCCTCCTTTGGACTCTGATGTGCCTGATTCACCTCTCCATGCTGAAAACCAAGCAACTGGCTCTGGCTCTGTGTTGGCACCTTTCCCTCCAGTCAGAGGTGCCTTGTTTCCAGTTGACCCAAGGAGTCAGTTCCTGAGAAGAGGACCTTTTTTTTCCTCCACCTCTCCCAGGAAACTTGTCTGGGAACCTGGAGATTATTTTCCACCTGACCCGCCACCCACTCCATTTCCAATGTGATGTGTCTATGCAGGGAGGGGGTTTTCCTCACAATCTTCCCCCAACAGCTGGAATTCAGCCCTCTACACCCCCATTCTGAAAGTACAAGTGAGTTCCCTGAAGGGTTCCTTCCACCTGCAAATGAGCCTGTTACTCAACATCCAGAACCAAACAAGAAACCTCACGCTGTTGCTCTCTCTTCAAATGTAATTTGACTTATCTCTCATTTTTAGTTTTTAAGTAACTGCTTTTACTTCAGTGATTGACTATACTTTGGCTCCAATTGAAGCTCAATGAAACAATAATTCTTAAGATAGTATTTTGTGAATAAAGATGGTTTACGTAGGAATCTTCTGAGTAAATTATTCCTATTTTATTTTATTCCAGAGAACAGCATTTAATCTGATGAAGCCACTCTTACATAAACAAGAATGGGAGTTCTAGGTACTTGTAATCTAGCTGATGGAAATATCTTTTAAACTCCCAACAAAGAAGTGTATTTAGTATGACTGTAGCAAATGTAAAGTGACTTTAGGCTTAATGAAGAATTGTCACTGATTTACAGACTGGTTGGGCATTTCAGCTAGTTTTTCCATATCGGAATAACTAGAGCATGGGAGGACTAAAGGAGAGAACACAACTAAACATGTCACGGAAACAGGAGATCTCAACTACAAAGAAAAATGAAGACCTCTTGTTTATATTGGTTGCTTAAAACATTACATAGCTCTTGAGATACCATATTTCCTACATTAGATTCAAGTGAGTTATGAACTCCCATTTTCACCCCATATACAGATTGCACAATCACATTGTTTACACATCCACATTTTTACAAAATGCCATATTAGTACCTGTTGTATTCTGCTACCTTTTCTAGCCTCTACTATCCCCCCTCTCCTGCCCTCCCATCTTCTCTCTCTATCCCATCTGCTGTAATTTAACCCTTGGGAATTGGAAACCACACTTTAAACTCACTCTCCTCCCCTTGTTCCCTTCTGTCAAATTACTCATCATCTTCTTCTATTTCTCCTCCTCCTCCTCCTCCTTATACCTTTAATTCATTCATCGTACACTCATGCATTGGTTCATTCATTCCTTTCACATATGGTGTTGGGGATCCAATCAGGACCTTTGAAAGTGTGAAGCCAGCACTCTAGTGCTGAGCCAAAACCCCAGCACCTGTCTTTTTGATTTTATGACTGTTTATATGAAATTGAGAATCGCATTCTGCTATGGTTTACTGATATGTGGATTGACCTAGTCCTTGTTTTCTGGGAGACTTTTGGAAAATATACATGAATTATTAGGAGATTGAAATGAAGAAACAAAGAGGAAATTCCCCAGTTTCTTATTCTTAGAGTCCATACTCTGACTCTGCCTACCTACTGTAAAAACTTTTAAACCCTTACTCCCCATTTCTATATCATTGCCAACAAGTGAACATTCACTGCCCTACAACAAACCAGAGAACTCACATTGAACAATGTTTCCCCAGTAGAGACCAAGACACAATACTTATTAAAAAAAATACCCTAGTTATGAGTTAGCAGGTAAAGCTTTATTTGAGTGTTAAATGTGCTCTAATTATGTGTTTGTGTGTTTGTTGATGTGTGTGGTGTGTGGGTGTGTGTGCTTGTGTGTGAAACAAGCACTGAGGTGTAAAATAAATGCAGGATTGCAACGGCCTTCTTAAAAATAAGAAGCAACTTTATCACATTTGAAGCCCAGTGAAGAATCTGCCTGATACTTAACCTACAATTAATTGAAATGTGAAAAATTCAGGCCTCGAAAAACAAAGCCAACATACATACTGAATCTAATCAGTCTGTCTCACCTGTTTTCTAATCACTCCTTTCAATAAACCTAAATTGCCAGCATAAAACATCAGTTGTTCTAAACGAGTGGACGGATGTCCCCTGTCATGGGCTGTGTAAAATACATGGACGATCCGGCACTGATTGTTATCTAGAATGACTTCTGCCTGAACTACTATTGGAGAATTGTTGCTGATATACTGCGGTTCTTATACCAGTAAACTGGAATGAAGGTAATTTCAGGCTGCAAAGGAATAAATTGATTTTACTAACTGGTTTTTGGAAAACACTGCCATGAAAAATTATCAATATGTTCATAAAGGCATCTACATGTCTCTTCACAAGGGTTTTACTTAATGGGGGAGGTGGTGAGGTCTGGATATAACTGAACTGTCCATTAGTAGGTAGAACAATATCATGGGGATCAGAGTGCACATTCCGGTTTGACCTCAATCTAGGTAACATGGATTCATCTCTGTGTAATAGGCCTGCTTCTGAAAAACACAATGTCGAGCTCCAAAGCAGAACGATACTTTCAGAATACCATGTTATGTTTGTAAATACATAGACAGATAGATATACAGAAATCAAAAATCTGAAAACGGTCTGGAAGTGTACATTTCTATAACTTACAATGTCAGTAGTGGGGGATTAATAGCAGATCAAGAAGACTGTATCTGCATGAGAAATGGTTCAATTTTTGAAGGAGTTTTTTAAATGAAAATGGACAAAAGATTTAAAGGGTTACAGTAAGTGTTGAGGAGTGACTTGGCAAAAGGAGCACAGAGGTGAGAAAGAATTAAGTAGAGTTCAATAGAACCAGGTATAATTTCTGTATACATGACTCCATGAACAGGAGCAAAGGGGACACTTAAAGAAATCATAGGACTAAAGAGAGATCAGGAGGGTTTGTACTAGTCTAGAAATGCTGACCTGAAAACCAACTAAAGTTTCAACTCCTTCTTTTGAGGAACATTAGCTGTGCCGTGCTTTTCAAAAAGGACTTGTCATAACTGATTGATGCCCATGTTAGCAACTCTTCTGAAATTACGTTGAAAGTAGACTAATGTGAGAGTTTCTCTTTAGAGATAATTCAAATTACTTGCATAGGAAGTGGCAGCAGGTCTGGGGATGTTGTAGCTCAGTGGCAGTGACCTTGCCTAGCTTGGGGCTGGCCTGCCATGGACTTTCACCCCAAACACTTGCAAGAAAAGAAAAGGGAGGGAAGGGAGAGAGAAAGTTGGAAGGGAGGAAGGCAAAGTTGGAGGGATGGATGGAGGTATAAAAGAAGGAAGCAGAAAAGGAGAAAAACCAGGAAGGGGGGAAGGAAGCAAGGAAGGTAGGAAATAGGGAGAGCACAAGGGCAGAAAAAAGACTGAGTCACTCAAACAAAAGGCAAGGGACACAAAGACCAATATAGGCCATAAAAGCTGTTTGAACAGTTTAGTCAGCTTTAGAATCTGAGTGACATCAAACTGAATGTTATTGTGACTGGATGGAATCTTCCTACTAACCCCGCCTTGGCCTGGCCTAAACCAAATCAAGGGGTGGGTGGCAGGGAGAGGAATTCTCTCTGGCTGGAGTGGGAGGGACCTAAACATGTGGCACTTGAGGATGCACTGGGTAGGGAAGGGGACAAGACTCCCCTGATGGGCAGTTGAGACAACAAGGCTCCTGGGAGCCCTTGATCAGGGCTCCCACCGCCATACGCACACCACCCACCATACGCTCAGCCCCTGAAGGGGCTCACAGTGGTCTGCTCCGTTGCCTGGTGCAGGTTGGAGTTCCGGACCAAACACCTGAGTGTCCACAGCCTGTGTTGGCCTGCCTGGGCAGGCTGTGGTTGTGGTGGCAAGAGCCAAAGCTGTCTTGGCGTGATGGAGGAGCCAAGGGCTGCCTCTCAGCCATACTAGTGGGTGGTTCTGGAAGAAGCACCCAGGGTTGTGGCAGCATTGTCCGAAGACATGAAGCCAGGCCATCTTCCTTATGGCTTTCCTTGGGAGTTGATGATGTGTACAGCTCTTGGATTTTTTGCTGTTCTCTCACTTGTCTGGAGAGCTTTTCAGTCGGTTAGTAGCAGGCTTTACGTGGGAAGAGAAAAAAGGCTGGCTCTAAATCTTGCTGGACTTATTGAGGCAAAATGTGGACTTCTTGATAAAGTGAGCCTTGTTGAAAAAGAACATAAAGGCTTAGACTCATCTTTAAAGGATTCCAGGTTTGAGAAGGGTTCAAGGGAAGCACAACAGCTGGAGGCAACCTACGAAAAGCTGCATAGGTCCGAATCCAGCCATGGCGTTGAAATGCTCTTTCTAGAAGAAGAGCTCAAAGCACAGAAGGCTAAACATGGTCAACAGGATGAAACGATGGCGCATCTATCAAGAGGGATACAGTCCCTCCAAGGTGAATCTGAATCCCTCAGATCACAAATAGCTGAAGCCAAAACAAACTGGAGACTCTTTCAAGTGAATGAGGAAGAACTGAAGCTGGCAATCAAAGAGGTTTTGAATGAAGGATCCCTACTTCCGCAAACGCAGAGACCAACAATACAAGGAGAAGCTGAAGCACAGAGGGAACAAGGAGGTGTCCAATATAAAGCAAAAATCATATTAGAGGACTCTAAAGTAGCTGGAGAACAAGTTCTAAGGGACACCGAAAATCACATGGAGTCTCTGAGTGAATGCTTGCTGAAGATCAAGGATAGATCTTCTCCAAGCCTGGGAGCCCAAAGGGATGGTGGTCACCTGGAACTGGGAAAGACGAGTGAACCCGAAATTGGTGCTCACTTGGAGGATGAGTCCAAAGGAGCTTTGAGGAACCTGGTTTATGGTGATAAGCTAAAGGCCTCCTTAGAAATCTTGGAAGGAGGAAGAAATCAAAAATGTACTTTCTCATCTGAAGTGGAGAAAACCACGGAAGACCTTACAGAACACCTTAAAAGTCTGCAGACTGAACAGGCATCCTTGCAGTCAGAAAATGCACAGCTACAAAGTGAGAATGAGACCCTACAGAAGAACTTGAAAGTCATGATGGAACGCTATCAAGAAAATACGATGAAACTGCACAGGAAATTAAGAGTGGAGGAAAACTACCGTGTGGAGCAAGAGGAGAAACTTTCCAAAGTCGAAGAAAAGATGAGCCATACAATAAAAGAGCTGGAGACCTACAGAAAGAGAGCCCAATATCTTGAAGAACAATTGCAGAGTACCATTCATTCCTGTCTGGGGAAGATTATTTCCTCTGAGAAAGAAGCACATGCCAGTGAGTTGGCAGCTCGGATTCCTGAAAGAAACCTCACCTATTTCAGGAAACAAAATGCACGCAACAGACAAAAATTAACTGAGAAGGAGCTGAGATTTGAACTTGTAGGAAAAGATCCCTATGATGCACTGGATGTTTCCAACTCAGCAATGGGCCATCACCAATAGGTCACCCTTCATCTGAAAGGAGACCTCCTCATTTTGAAAAGAGTGGTCCACTCACACTCTCACCTTTCACTCCAGTGGGAGGAGGAAGAGGGTCAAGGGGCCCTGGAGAATCCTCTGGACCATGCGACTAGCAGTAAAGGAAGAGAATCCAGCTGTCATAAGTTCACTGATTTTCAGAGAGCACCTTCTCAGACTGGGCCCCTCTCTCCTCCAGGGGAACAGGCCAGCAGGCTGATGATCCCTCCGCCAGGCCAACCATATTCTTCTGATGCACGTCTTCCTCTACAAAGGCAAGATAGGTTTTACTCACATTGTGGTAGAGCATCGCGACCAGCAGAACACAGAATTCCTAATATGCCTCCTTTGGACTCTGATGTGCCTGATTCACCTCTCCATGCTGAAAACCAAGCAACTGGCTCTGGCTCTGTGTTGGCACCTTTCCCTCCAGTCAGAGGTGCCTTGTTTCCAGTTGACCCAAGGAGTCAGTTCCTGAGAAGAGGACCTTTTTTTTCCTCCACCTCTCCCAGGAAACTTGTCTGGGAACCTGGAGATTATTTTCCACCTGACCCGCCACCCACTCCATTTCCAATGTGATGTGTCTATGCAGGGAGGGGGTTTTCCTCACAATCTTCCCCCAACAGCTGGAATTCAGCCCTCTACACCCCCATTCTGAAAGTACAAGTGAGTTCCCTGAAGGGTTCCTTCCACCTGCAAATGAGCCTGTTACTCAACATCCAGAACCAAACAAGAAACCTCACGCTGTTGCTCTCTCTTCAAATGTAATTTGACTTATCTCTCATTTTTAGTTTTTAAGTAACTGCTTTTACTTCAGTGATTGACTATACTTTGGCTCCAATTGAAGCTCAATGAAACAATAATTCTTAAGATAGTATTTTGTGAATAAAGATGGTTTACGTAGGAATCTTCTGAGTAAATTATTCCTATTTTATTTTATTCCAGAGAACAGCATTTAATCTGATGAAGCCACTCTTACATAAACAAGAATGGGAGTTCTAGGTACTTGTAATCTAGCTGATGGAAATATCTTTTAAACTCCCAACAAAGAAGTGTATTTAGTATGACTGTAGCAAATGTAAAGTGACTTTAGGCTTAATGAAGAATTGTCACTGATTTACAGACTGGTTGGGCATTTCAGCTAGTTTTTCCATATCGGAATAACTAGAGCATGGGAGGACTAAAGGAGAGAACACAACTAAACATGTCACGGAAACAGGAGATCTCAACTACAAAGAAAAATGAAGACCTCTTGTTTATATTGGTTGCTTAAAACATTACATAGCTCTTGAGATACCATATTTCCTACATTAGATTCAAGTGAGTTATGAACTCCCATTTTCACCCCATATACAGATTGCACAATCACATTGTTTACACATCCACATTTTTACAAAATGCCATATTAGTACCTGTTGTATTCTGCTACCTTTTCTAGCCTCTACTATCCCCCCTCTCCTGCCCTCCCATCTTCTCTCTCTATCCCATCTGCTGTAATTTAACCCTTGGGAATTGGAAACCACACTTTAAACTCACTCTCCTCCCCTTGTTCCCTTCTGTCAAATTACTCATCATCTTCTTCTATTTCTCCTCCTCCTCCTCCTCCTTATACCTTTAATTCATTCATCGTACACTCATGCATTGGTTCATTCATTCCTTTCACATATGGTGTTGGGGATCCAATCAGGACCTTTGAAAGTGTGAAGCCAGCACTCTAGTGCTGAGCCAAAACCCCAGCACCTGTCTTTTTGATTTTATGACTGTTTATATGAAATTGAGAATCGCATTCTGCTATGGTTTACTGATATGTGGATTGACCTAGTCCTTGTTTTCTGGGAGACTTTTGGAAAATATACATGAATTATTAGGAGATTGAAATGAAGAAACAAAGAGGAAATTCCCCAGTTTCTTATTCTTAGAGTCCATACTCTGACTCTGCCTACCTACTGTAAAAACTTTTAAACCCTTACTCCCCATTTCTATATCATTGCCAACAAGTGAACATTCACTGCCCTACAACAAACCAGAGAACTCACATTGAACAATGTTTCCCCAGTAGAGACCAAGACACAATACTTATTAAAAAAAATACCCTAGTTATGAGTTAGCAGGTAAAGCTTTATTTGAGTGTTAAATGTGCTCTAATTATGTGTTTGTGTGTTTGTTGATGTGTGTGGTGTGTGGGTGTGTGTGCTTGTGTGTGAAACAAGCACTGAGGTGTAAAATAAATGCAGGATTGCAACGGCCTTCTTAAAAATAAGAAGCAACTTTATCACATTTGAAGCCCAGTGAAGAATCTGCCTGATACTTAACCTACAATTAATTGAAATGTGAAAAATTCAGGCCTCGAAAAACAAAGCCAACATACATACTGAATCTAATCAGTCTGTCTCACCTGTTTTCTAATCACTCCTTTCAATAAACCTAAATTGCCAGCATAAAACATCAGTTGTTCTAAACGAGTGGACGGATGTCCCCTGTCATGGGCTGTGTAAAATACATGGACGATCCGGCACTGATTGTTATCTAGAATGACTTCTGCCTGAACTACTATTGGAGAATTGTTGCTGATATACTGCGGTTCTTATACCAGTAAACTGGAATGAAGGTAATTTCAGGCTGCAAAGGAATAAATTGATTTCACTAACTGGTTTTTGGAAAACACTGCCATGAAAAATTATCAATATGTTCATAAAGGCATCTACATGTCTCTTCACAAGGGTTTTACTTAATGGGGGAGGTGGTGAGGTCTGGATATAACTGAACTGTCCATTAGTAGGTAGAACAATATCATGGGGATCAGAGTGCACATTCCGGTTTGACCTCAATCTAGGTAACATGGATTCATCTCTGTGTAATAGGCCTGCTTCTGAAAAACACAATGTCGAGCTCCAAAAGCAGAACGATACTTTCAGAATACCATGTTATGTTTGTAAATACATAGACAGATAGATATACAGAAATCAAAAATCTGAAAACGGTCTGGAAGTGTACATTTCTATAACTTACAATGTCAGTAGTGGGGGATTAATAGCAGATCAAGAAGACTGTATCTGCATGAGAAATGGTTCAATTTTTGAAGGAGTTTTTTAAATGAAAATGGACAAAAGATTTAAAGGGTTACAGTAAGTGTTGAGGAGTGACTTGGCAAAAGGAGCACAGAGGTGAGAAAGAATTAAGTAGAGTTCAATAGAACCAGGTATAATTTCTGTACACATGACTCCATGAACAGGAGCAAAGGGGACACTTAAAGAAATCATAGGACTAAAGAGAGATCAGGAGGGTTTGTACTAGTCTAGAAATGCTGACCTGAAAACCAACTAAAGTTTCAACTCCTTCTTTTGAGGAACATTAGCTGTGCCGTGCTTTTCAAAAAGGACTTGTCATAACTGATTGATGCCCATGTTAGCAACTCTTCTGAAATTACGTTGAAAGTAGACTAATGTGAGAGTTTCTCTTTAGAGATAATTCAAATTACTTGCATAGGAAGTGGCAGCAGGTCTGGGGATGTTGTAGCTCAGTGGCAGTGACCTTGCCTAGCTTGGGGCTGGCCTGCCATGGACTTTCACCCCAAACACTTGCAAGAAAAGAAAAGGGAGGGAAGGGAGAGAGAAAGTTGGAAGGGAGGAAGGCAAAGTTGGAGGGATGGATGGAGGTATAAAAGAAGGAAGCAGAAAAGGAGAAAAACCAGGAAGGGGGGAAGGAAGCAAGGAAGGTAGGAAATAGGGAGAGCACAAGGGCAGAAAAAGGACTGAGTCACTCAAACAAAAGGCAAGGGACACAAAGACCAATATAGGCCATAAAAGCTGTTTGAACAGTTTAGTCAGCTTTAGAATCTGAGTGACATCAAACTGAATGTTATTGTGACTGGATGGAATCTTCCTACTAACCCCGCCTTGGCCTGGCCTAAACCAAATCAAGGGGTGGGTGGCAGGGAGAGGAATTCTCTCTGGCTGGAGTGGGAGGGACCTAAACATGTGGCACTTGAGGATGCACTGGGTAGGGAAGGGGACAAGACTCCCCTGATGGGCAGTTGAGACAACAAGGCTCCTGGGAGCCCTTGATCAGGGCTCCCACCGCCATACGCACACCACCCACCATACGCTCAGCCCCTGAAGGGGCTCACAGTGGTCTGCTCCGTTGCCTGGTGCAGGTTGGAGTTCCGGACCAAACACCTGAGTGTCCACAGCCTGTGTTGGCCTGCCTGGGCAGGCTGTGGTTGTGGTGGCAAGAGCCAAAGCTGTCTTGGCGTGATGGAGGAGCCAAGGGCTGCCTCTCAGCCATACTGGTGGGTGGTTCTGGAAGAAGCACCCAGGGTTGTGGCAGCATTGTCCGAAGACATGAAGCCAGGCCATCTTCCTTATGGCTTTCCTTGGGAGTTGATGATGTGTACAGCTCTTGGATTTTTTGCTGTTCTCTCACTTGTCTGGAGAGCTTTTCAGTCGGTTAGTAGCAGGCTTTACGTGGGAAGAGAAAAAAGGCTGGCTCTAAATCTTGCTGGACTTATTGAGGCAAAATGTGGACTTCTTGATAAAGTGAGCCTTGTTGAAAAAGAACATAAAGGCTTAGACTCATCTTTAAAGGATTCCAGGTTTGAGAAGGGTTCAAGGGAAGCACGACAGCTGGAGGCAACCTACGAAAAGCTGCATAGGTCCGAATCCAGCCATGGCGTTGAAATGCTCTTTCTAGAAGAAGAGCTCAAAGCACAGAAGGCTAAACATGGTCAACAGGATGAAACGATGGCGCATCTATCAAGAGGGATACAGTCCCTCCAAGGTGAATCTGAATCCCTCAGATCACAAATAGCTGAAGCCAAAACAAACTGGAGACTCTTTCAAGTGAATGAGGAAGAACTGAAGCTGGCAATCAAAGAGGTTTTGAATGAAGGATCCCTACTTCCGCAAACGCAGAGACCAACAATACAAGGAGAAGCTGAAGCACAGAGGGAACAAGGAGGTGTCCAATATAAAGCAAAAATCATATTAGAGGACTCTAAAGTAGCTGGAGAACAAGTTCTAAGGGACACCGAAAATCACATGGAGTCTCTGAGTGAATGCTTGCTGAAGATCAAGGATAGATCTTCTCCAAGCCTGGGAGCCCAAAGGGATGGTGGTCACCTGGAACTGGGAAAGACGAGTGAACCCGAAATTGGTGCTCACTTGGAGGATGAGTCCAAAGGAGCTTTGAGGAACCTGGTTTATGGTGATAAGCTAAAGGCCTCCTTAGAAATCTTGGAAGGAGGAAGAAATCAAAAATGTACTTTCTCATCTGAAGTGGAGAAAACCACGGAAGACCTTACAGAACACCTTAAAAGTCTGCAGACTGAACAGGCATCCTTGCAGTCAGAAAATGCACAGCTACAAAGTGAGAATGAGACCCTACAGAAGAACTTGAAAGTCATGATGGAACGCTATCAAGAAAATACGATGAAACTGCACAGGAAATTAAGAGTGGAGGAAAACTACCGTGTGGAGCAAGAGGAGAAACTTTCCAAAGTCGAAGAAAAGATGAGCCATACAATAAAAGAGCTGGAGACCTACAGAAAGAGAGCCCAATATCTTGAAGAACAATTGCAGAGTACCATTCATTCCTGTCTGGGGAAGATTATTTCCTCTGAGAAAGAAGCACATGCCAGTGAGTTGGCAGCTCGGATTCCTGAAAGAAACCTCAGCTATTTCAGGAAACAAAATGCACGCAACAGACAAAAATTAACTGAGAAGGAGCTGAGATTTGAACTTGTAGGAAAAGATCCCTATGATGCACTGGATGTTTCCAACTCAGCAATGGGCCATCACCAATAGGTCACCCTTCATCTGAAAGGAGACCTCCTCATTTTGAAAAGAGTGGTCCACTCACACTCTCACCTTTCACTCCAGTGGGAGGAGGAAGAGGGTCAAGGGGCCCTGGAGAATCCTCTGGACCATGCGACTAGCAGTAAAGGAAGAGAATCCAGCTGTCATAAGTTCACTGATTTTCAGAGAGCACCTTCTCAGACTGGGCCCCTCTCTCCTCCAGGGGAACAGGCCAGCAGGCTGATGATCCCTCCGCCAGGCCAACCATATTCTTCTGATGCACGTCTTCCTCTACAAAGGCAAGATAGGTTTTACTCACATTGTGGTAGAGCATCGCGACCAGCAGAACACAGAATTCCTAATATGCCTCCTTTGGACTCTGATGTGCCTGATTCACCTCTCCATGCTGAAAACCAAGCAACTGGCTCTGGCTCTGTGTTGGCACCTTTCCCTCCAGTCAGAGGTGCCTTGTTTCCAGTTGACCCAAGGAGTCAGTTCCTGAGAAGAGGACCTTTTTTTTCCTCCACCTCTCCCAGGAAACTTGTCTGGGAACCTGGAGATTATTTTCCACCTGACCCGCCACCCACTCCATTTCCAATGTGATGTGTCTATGCAGGGAGGGGGTTTTCCTCACAATCTTCCCCCAACAGCTGGAATTCAGCCCTCTACACCCCCATTCTGAAAGTACAAGTGAGTTCCCTGAAGGGTTCCTTCCACCTGCAAATGAGCCTGTTACTCAACATCCAGAACCAAACAAGAAACCTCACGCTGTTGCTCTCTCTTCAAATGTAATTTGACTTATCTCTCATTTTTAGTTTTTAAGTAACTGCTTTTACTTCAGTGATTGACTATACTTTGGCTCCAATTGAAGCTCAATGAAACAATAATTCTTAAGATAGTATTTTGTGAATAAAGATGGTTTACGTAGGAATCTTCTGAGTAAATTATTCCTATTTTATTTTATTCCAGAGAACAGCATTTAATCTGATGAAGCCACTCTTACATAAACAAGAATGGGAGTTCTAGGTACTTGTAATCTAGCTGATGGAAATATCTTTTAAACTCCCAACAAAGAAGTGTATTTAGTATGACTGTAGCAAATGTAAAGTGACTTTAGGCTTAATGAAGAATTGTCACTGATTTACAGACTGGTTGGGCATTTCAGCTAGTTTTTCCATATCGGAATAACTAGAGCATGGGAGGACTAAAGGAGAGAACACAACTAAACATGTCACGGAAACAGGAGATCTCAACTACAAAGAAAAATGAAGACCTCTTGTTTATATTGGTTGCTTAAAACATTACATAGCTCTTGAGATACCATATTTCCTACATTAGATTCAAGTGAGTTATGAACTCCCATTTTCACCCCATATACAGATTGCACAATCACATTGTTAACACATCCACATTTTTACAAAATGCCATATTAGTACCTGTTGTATTCTGCTACCTTTTCTAGCCTCTACTATCCCCCCTCTCCTGCCCTCCCATCTTCTCTCTCTATCCCATCTGCTGTAATTTAACCCTTGGGAATTGGAAACCACACTTTAAACTCACTCTCCTCCCCTTGTTCCCTTCTGTCAAATTACTCATCATCTTCTTCTATTTCTCCTCCTCCTCCTCCTCCTTATACCTTTAATTCATTCATCGTACACTCATGCATTGGTTCATTCATTCCTTTCACATATGGTGTTGGGGATCCAATCAGGACCTTTGAAAGTGTGAAGCCAGCACTCTAGTGCTGAGCCAAAACCCCAGCACCTGTCTTTTTGATTTTATGACTGTTTATATGAAATTGAGAATCGCATTCTGCTATGGTTTACTGATATGTGGATTGACCTAGTCCTTGTTTTCTGGGAGACTTTTGGAAAATATACATGAATTATTAGGAGATTGAAATGAAGAAACAAAGAGGAAATTCCCCAGTTTCTTATTCTTAGAGTCCATACTCTGACTCTGCCTACCTACTGTAAAAACTTTTAAACCCTTACTCCCCATTTCTATATCATTGCCAACAAGTGAACATTCACTGCCCTACAACAAACCAGAGAACTCACATTGAACAATGTTTCCCCAGTAGAGACCAAGACACAATACTTATTAAAAAAAATACCCTAGTTATGAGTTAGCAGGTAAAGCTTTATTTGAGTGTTAAATGTGCTCTAATTATGTGTTTGTGTGTTTGTTGATGTGTGTGGTGTGTGGGTGTGTGTGCTTGTGTGTGAAACAAGCACTGAGGTGTAAAATAAATGCAGGATTGCAACGGCCTTCTTAAAAATAAGAAGCAACTTTATCACATTTGAAGCCCAGTGAAGAATCTGCCTGATACTTAACCTACAATTAATTGAAATGTGAAAAATTCAGGCCTCGAAAAACAAAGCCAACATACATACTGAATCTAATCAGTCTGTCTCACCTGTTTTCTAATCACTCCTTTCAATAAACCTAAATTGCCAGCATAAAACATCAGTTGTTCTAAACGAGTGGACGGATGTCCCCTGTCATGGGCTGTGTAAAATACATGGACGATCCGGCACTGATTGTTATCTAGAATGACTTCTGCCTGAACTACTATTGGAGAATTGTTGCTGATATACTGCGGTTCTTATACCAGTAAACTGGAATGAAGGTAATTTCAGGCTGCAAAGGAATAAATTGATTTTACTAACTGGTTTTTGGAAAACACTGCCATGAAAAATTATCAATATGTTCATAAAGGCATCTACATGTCTCTTCACAAGGGTTTTACTTAATGGGGGAGGTGGTGAGGTCTGGATATAACTGAACTGTCCATTAGTAGGTAGAACAATATCATGGGGATCAGAGTGCACATTCCGGTTTGACCTCAATCTAGGTAACATGGATTCATCTCTGTGTAATAGGCCTGCTTCTGAAAAACACAATGTCGAGCTCCAAAAGCAGAACGATACTTTCAGAATACCATGTTATGTTTGTAAATACATAGACAGATAGATATACAGAAATCAAAAATCTGAAAACGGTCTGGAAGTGTACATTTCTATAACTTACAATGTCAGTAGTGGGGGATTAATAGCAGATCAAGAAGACTGTATCTGCATGAGAAATGGTTCAATTTTTGAAGGAGTTTTTTAAATGAAAATGGACAAAAGATTTAAAGGGTTACAGTAAGTGTTGAGGAGTGACTTGGCAAAAGGAGCACAGAGGTGAGAAAGAATTAAGTAGAGTTCAATAGAACCAGGTATAATTTCTGTACACATGACTCCATGAACAGGAGCAAAGGGGACACTTAAAGAAATCATAGGACTAAAGAGAGATCAGGAGGGTTTGTACTAGTCTAGAAATGCTGACCTGAAAACCAACTAAAGTTTCAACTCCTTCTTTTGAGGAACATTAGCTGTGCCGTGCTTTTCAAAAAGGACTTGTCATAACTGATTGATGCCCATGTTAGCAACTCTTCTGAAATTACGTTGAAAGTAGACTAATGTGAGAGTTTCTCTTTAGAGATAATTCAAATTACTTGCATAGGAAGTGGCAGCAGGTCTGGGGATGTTGTAGCTCAGTGGCAGTGACCTTGCCTAGCTTGGGGCTGGCCTGCCATGGACTTTCACCCCAAACACTTGCAAGAAAAGAAAAGGGAGGGAAGGGAGAGAGAAAGTTGGAAGGGAGGAAGGCAAAGTTGGAGGGATGGATGGAGGTATAAAAGAAGGAAGCAGAAAAGGAGAAAAACCAGGAAGGGGGGAAGGAAGCAAGGAAGGTAGGAAATAGGGAGAGCACAAGGGCAGAAAAAGGACTGAGTCACTCAAACAAAAGGCAAGGGACACAAAGACCAATATAGGCCATAAAAGCTGTTTGAACAGTTTAGTCAGCTTTAGAATCTGAGTGACATCAAACTGAATGTTATTGTGACTGGATGGAATCTTCCTACTAACCCCGCCTTGGCCTGGCCTAAACCAAATCAAGGGGTGGGTGGCAGGGAGAGGAATTCTCTCTGGCTGGAGTGGGAGGGACCTAAACATGTGGCCCTTGAGGATGCACTGGGTAGGGAAGGGGACAAGACTCCCCTGATGGGCAGTTGAGACAACAAGGCTCCTGGGAGCCCTTGATCAGGGCTCCCACCGCCATACGCACACCACCCACCATACGCTCAGCCCCTGAAGGGGCTCACAGTGGTCTGCTCCGTTGCCTGGTGCAGGTTGGAGTTCCGGACCAAACACCTGATGTCCACAGCCTGTGTTGGCCTGCCTGGGCAGGCTGTGGTTGTGGTGGCAAGAGCCAAAGCTGTCTTGGCGTGATGGAGGAGCCAAGGGCTGCCTCTCAGCCATACTAGTGGGTGGTTCTGGAAGAAGCACCCAGGGTTGTGGCAGCATTGTCCGAAGACATGAAGCCAGGCCATCTTCCTTATGGCTTTCCTTGGGAGTTGATGATGTGTACAGCTCTTGGATTTTTTGCTGTTCTCTCACTTGTCTGGAGAGCTTTTCAGTCGGTTAGTAGCAGGCTTTACGTGGGAAGAGAAAAAAGGCTGGCTCTAAATCTTGCTGGACTTATTGAGGCAAAATGTGGACTTCTTGATAAAGTGAGCCTTGTTGAAAAAGAACATAAAGGCTTAGACTCATCTTTAAAGGATTCCAGGTTTGAGAAGGGTTCAAGGGAAGCACGACAGCTGGAGGCAACCTACGAAAAGCTGCATAGGTCCGAATCCAGCCATGGCGTTGAAATGCTCTTTCTAGAAGAAGAGCTCAAAGCACAGAAGGCTAAACATGGTCAACAGGATGAAACGATGGCGCATCTATCAAGAGGGATACAGTCCCTCCAAGGTGAATCTGAATCCCTCAGATCACAAATAGCTGAAGCCAAAACAAACTGGAGACTCTTTCAAGTGAATGAGGAAGAACTGAAGCTGGCAATCAAAGAGGTTTTGAATGAAGGATCCCTACTTCCGCAAACGCAGAGACCAACAATACAAGGAGAAGCTGAAGCACAGAGGGAACAAGGAGGTGTCCAATATAAAGCAAAAATCATATTAGAGGACTCTAAAGTAGCTGGAGAACAAGTTCTAAGGGACACCGAAAATCACATGGAGTCTCTGAGTGAATGCTTGCTGAAGATCAAGGATAGATCTTCTCCAAGCCTGGGAGCCCAAAGGGATGGTGGTCACCTGGAACTGGGAAAGACGAGTGAACCCGAAATTGGTGCTCACTTGGAGGATGAGTCCAAAGGAGCTTTGAGGAACCTGGTTTATGGTGATAAGCTAAAGGCCTCCTTAGAAATCTTGGAAGGAGGAAGAAATCAAAAATGTACTTTCTCATCTGAAGTGGAGAAAACCACGGAAGACCTTACAGAACACCTTAAAAGTCTGCAGACTGAACAGGCATCCTTGCAGTCAGAAAATGCACAGCTACAAAGTGAGAATGAGACCCTACAGAAGAACTTGAAAGTCATGATGGAACGCTATCAAGAAAATACGATGAAACTGCACAGGAAATTAAGAGTGGAGGAAAACTACCGTGTGGAGCAAGAGGAGGAACTTTCCAAAGTCGAAGAAAAGATGAGCCATACAATAAAAGAGCTGGAGACCTACAGAAAGAGAGCCCAATATCTTGAAGAACAATTGCAGAGTACCATTCATTCCTGTCTGGGGAAGATTATTTCCTCTGAGAAAGAAGCACATGCCAGTGAGTTGGCAGCTCGGATTCCTGAAAGAAACCTCAGCTATTTCAGGAAACAAAATGCACGCAACAGACAAAAATTAACTGAGAAGGAGCTGAGATTTGAACTTGTAGGAAAAGATCCCTATGATGCACTGGATGTTTCCAACTCAGCAATGGGCCATCACCAATAGGTCACCCTTCATCTGAAAGGAGACCTCCTCATTTTGAAAAGAGTGGTCCACTCACACTCTCACCTTTCACTCCAGTGGGAGGAGGAAGAGGGTCAAGGGGCCCTGGAGAATCCTCTGGACCATGCGACTAGCAGTAAAGGAAGAGAATCCAGCTGTCATAAGTTCACTGATTTTCAGAGAGCACCTTCTCAGACTGGGCCCCTCTCTCCTCCAGGGGAACAGGCCAGCAGGCTGATGATCCCTCCGCCAGGCCAACCATATTCTTCTGATGCACGTCTTCCTCTACAAAGGCAAGATAGGTTTTACTCAAATTGTGGTAGAGCATCGCGACCAGCAGAACACAGAATTCCTAATATGCCTCCTTTGGACTCTGATGTGCCTGATTCACCTCTCCATGCTGAAAACCAAGCAACTGGCTCTGGCTCTGTGTTGGCACCTTTCCCTCCAGTCAGAGGTGCCTTGTTTCCAGTTGACCCAAGGAGTCAGTTCCTGAGAAGAGGACCTTTTTTTTCCTCCACCTCTCCCAGGAAACTTGTCTGGGAACCTGGAGATTATTTTCCACCTGACCCGCCACCCACTCCATTTCCAACTTTTCCTTTGAAAGTGTGAAGCCAGCACTCTAGTGCTGAGCCAAAACCCCAGCACCTGTCTTTTTGATTTTATGACTGTTTATATGAAATTGAGAATCGCATTCTGCTATGGTTTACTGATATGTGGATTGACCTAGTCCTTGTTTTCTGGGAGACTTTTGGAAAATATACATGAATTATTAGGAGATTGAAATGAAGAAACAAAGAGGAAATTCCCCAGTTTCTTATTCTTAGAGTCCATACTCTGACTCTGCCTACCTACTGTAAAAACTTTTAAACCCTTACTCCCCATTTCTATATCATTGCCAACAAGTGAACATTCACTGCCCTACAATAAACCAGAGAACTCACATTGAACAATGTTTCCCCAGTAGAGACCAAGACACAATACTTATTAAAAAAAATACCCTAGTTATGAGTTAGCAGGTAAAGCTTTATTTGAGTGTTAAATGTGCTCTAATTATGTGTTTGTGTGTTTGTTGATGTGTGTGGTGTGTGGGTGTGTGTGCTTGTGTGTGAAACAAGCACTGAGGTGTAAAATAAATGCAGGATTGCAACGGCCTTCTTAAAAATAAGAAGCAACTTTATCACATTTGAAGCCCAGTGAAGAATCTGCCTGATACTTAACCTACAATTAATTGAAATGTGAAAAATTCAGGCCTCGAAAAACAAAGCCAACATACATACTGAATCTAATCAGTCTGTCTCACCTGTTTTCTAATCACTCCTTTCAATAAACCTAAATTGCCAGCATAAAACATCAGTTGTTCTAAACGAGTGGACGGATGTCCCCTGTCATGGGCTGTGTAAAATACATGGACGATCCGGCACTGATTGTTATCTAGAATGACTTCTGCCTGAACTACTATTGGAGAATTGTTGCTGATATACTGCGGTTCTTATACCAGTAAACTGGAATGAAGGTAATTTCAGGCTGCAAAGGAATAAATTGATTTTACTAACTGGTTTTTGGAAAACACTGCCATGAAAAATTATCAATATGTTCATAAAGGCATCTACATGTCTCTTCACAAGGGTTTTACTTAATGGGGGAGGTGGTGAGGTCTGGATATAACTGAACTGTCCATTAGTAGGTAGAACAATATCATGGGGATCAGAGTGCACATTCCGGTTTGACCTCAATCTAGGTAACATGGATTCATCTCTGTGTAATAGGCCTGCTTCTGAAAAACACAATGTCGAGCTCCAAAAGTAGAACGATACTTTCAGAATACCATGTTATGTTTGTAAATACATAGACAGAGAGATATACAGAAATCAAAAATCTGAAAACGGTCTGGAAGTGTACATTTCTATAACTTACAATGTCAGTAGTGGGGGATTAATAGCAGATCAAGAAGACTGTATCTGCATGAGAAATGGTTCAATTTTTGAAGGAGTTTTTTAAATGAAAATGGACAAAAGATTTAAAGGGTTACAGTAAGTGTTGAGGAGTGACTTGGCAAAAGGAGCACAGAGGTGAGAAAGAATTAAGTAGAGTTCAATAGAACCAGGTATAATTTCTGTACACATGACTCCATGAACAGGAGCAAAGGGGACACTTAAAGAAATTATAGGACTAAAGAGAGATCAGGAGGGTTTGTACTAGTCTAGAAATGCTGACCTGAAAACCAACTAAAGTTTCAACTCCTTCTTTTGAGGAACATTAGCTGTGCCGTGCTTTTCAAAAAGGACTTGTCATAACTGATTGATGCCCATGTTAGCAACTCTTCTGAAATTACGTTGAAAGTAGACTAATGTGAGAGTTTCTCTTTAGAGATAATTCAAATTACTTGCATAGGAAGTGGCAGCAGGTCTGGGGATGTTGTAGCTCAGTGGCAGTGACCTTGCCTAGCTTGGGGCTGGCCTGCCATGGACTTTCACCCCAAACACTTGCAAGAAAAGAAAAGGGAGGGAAGGGAGAGAGAAAGTTGGAAGGGAGGAAGGCAAAGTTGGAGGGATGGATGGAGGTATAAAAGAAGGAAGCAGAAAAGGAGAAAAACCAGGAAGGGGGGAAGGAAGCAAGGAAGGTAGGAAATAGGGAGAGCACAAGGGCAGAAAAAGGACTGAGTCACTCAAACAAAAGGCAAGGGACACAAAGACCAATATAGGCCATAAAAGCTGTTTGAACAGTTTAGTCAGCTTTAGAATCTGAGTGACATCAAACTGAATGTTATTGTGACTGGATGGAATCTTCCTACTAACCCCGCCTTGGCCTGGCCTAAACCAAATCAAGGGGTGGGTGGCAGGGAGAGGAATTCTCTCTGGCTGGAGTGGGAGGGACCTAAACATGTGGCCCTTGAGGATGCACTGGGTAGGGAAGGGGACAAGACTCCCCTGATGGGCAGTTGAGACAACAAGGCTCCTGGGAGCCCTTGATCAGGGCTCCCACCGCCATACGCACACCACCCACCATACGCTCAGCCCCTGAAGGGGCTCACAGTGGTCTGCTCCGTTGCCTGGTGCAGGTTGGAGTTCCGGACCAAACACCTGATGTCCACAGCCTGTGTTGGCCTGCCTGGGCAGGCTGTGGTTGTGGTGGCAAGAGCCAAAGCTGTCTTGGCGTGATGGAGGAGCCAAGGGCTGCCTCTCAGCCATACTAGTGGGTGGTTCTGGAAGAAGCACCCAGGGTTGTGGCAGCATTGTCCGAAGACATGAAGCCAGGCCATCTTCCTTATGGCTTTCCTTGGGAGTTGATGATGTGTACAGCTCTTGGATTTTTTGCTGTTCTCTCACTTGTCTGGAGAGCTTTTCAGTCGGTTAGTAGCAGGCTTTACGTGGGAAGAGAAAAAAGGCTGGCTCTAAATCTTGCTGGACTTATTGAGGCAAAATGTGGACTTCTTGATAAAGTGAGCCTTGTTGAAAAAGAACATAAAGGCTTAGACTCATCTTTAAAGGATTCCAGGTTTGAGAAGGGTTCAAGGGAAGCACAACAGCTGGAGGCAACCTACGAAAAGCTGCATAGGTCCGAATCCAGCCATGGCGTTGAAATGCTCTTTCTAGAAGAAGAGCTCAAAGCACAGAAGGCTAAACATGGTCAACAGGATGAAACGATGGCGCATCTATCAAGAGGGATACAGTCCCTCCAAGGTGAATCTGAATCCCTCAGATCACAAATAGCTGAAGCCAAAACAAACTGGAGACTCTTTCAAGTGAATGAGGAAGAACTGAAGCTGGCAATCAAAGAGGTTTTGAATGAAGGATCCCTACTTCCGCAAACGCAGAGACCAACAATACAAGGAGAAGCTGAAGCACAGAGGGAACAAGGAGGTGTCCAATATAAAGCAAAAATCATATTAGAGGACTCTAAAGTAGCTGGAGAACAAGTTCTAAGGGACACCGAAAATCACATGGAGTCTCTGAGTGAATGCTTGCTGAAGATCAAGGATAGATCTTCTCCAAGCCTGGGAGCCCAAAGGGATGGTGGTCACCTGGAACTGGGAAAGACGAGTGAACCCGAAATTGGTGCTCACTTGGAGGATGAGTCCAAAGGAGCTTTGAGGAACCTGGTTTATGGTGATAAGCTAAAGGCCTCCTTAGAAATCTTGGAAGGAGGAAGAAATCAAAAATGTACTTTCTCATCTGAAGTGGAGAAAACCACGGAAGACCTTACAGAACACCTTAAAAGTCTGCAGACTGAACAGGCATCCTTGCAGTCAGAAAATGCACAGCTACAAAGTGAGAATGAGACCCTACAGAAGAACTTGAAAGTCATGATGGAACGCTATCAAGAAAATACGATGAAACTGCACAGGAAATTAAGAGTGGAGGAAAACTACCGTGTGGAGCAAGAGGAGAAACTTTCCAAAGTCGAAGAAAAGATGAGCCATACAATAAAAGAGCTGGAGACCTACAGAAAGAGAGCCCAATATCTTGAAGAACAATTGCAGAGTACCATTCATTCCTGTCTGGGGAAGATTATTTCCTCTGAGAAAGAAGCACATGCCAGTGAGTTGGCAGCTCGGATTCCTGAAAGAAACCTCAGCTATTTCAGGAAACAAAATGCACGCAACAGACAAAAATTAACTGAGAAGGAGCTGAGATTTGAACTTGTAGGAAAAGATCCCTATGATGCACTGGATGTTTCCAACTCAGCAATGGGCCATCACCAATAGGTCACCCTTCATCTGAAAGGAGACCTCCTCATTTTGAAAAGAGTGGTCCACTCACACTCTCACCTTTCACTCCAGTGGGAGGAGGAAGAGGGTCAAGGGGCCCTGGAGAATCCTCTGGACCATGCGACTAGCAGTAAAGGAAGAGAATCCAGCTGTCATAAGTTCACTGATTTTCAGAGAGCACCTTCTCAGACTGGGCCCCTCTCTCCTCCAGGGGAACAGGCCAGCAGGCTGATGATCCCTCCGCCAGGCCAACCGTATTCTTCTGATGCACGTCTTCCTCTACAAAGGCAAGATAGGTTTTACTCAAATTGTGGTAGAGCATCGCGACCAGCAGAACACAGAATTCCTAATATGCCTCCTTTGGACTCTGATGTGCCTGATTCACCTCTCCATGCTGAAAACCAAGCAACTGGCTCTGGCTCTGTGTTGGCACCTTTCCCTCCAGTCAGAGGTGCCTTGTTTCCAGTTGACCCAAGGAGTCAGTTCCTGAGAAGAGGACCTTTTTTTTCCTCCACCTCTCCCAGGAAACTTGTCTGGGAACCTGGAGATTATTTTCCACCTGACCCGCCACCCACTCCATTTCCAATGTGATGTGTCTATGCAGGGAGGGGGTTTTCCTCACAATCTTCCCCCAACAGCTGGAATTCAGCCCTCTACACCCCCATTCTGAAAGTACAAGTGAGTTCCCTGAAGGGTTCCTTCCACCTGCAAATGAGCCTGTTACTCAACATCCAGAACCAAACAAGAAACCTCACGCTGTTGCTCTCTCTTCAAATGTAATTTGACTTATCTCTCATTTTTAGTTTTTAAGTAACTGCTTTTACTTCAGTGATTGACTATACTTTGGCTCCAATTGAAGCTCAATGAAACAATAATTCTTAAGATAGTATTTTGTGAATAAAGATGGTTTACGTAGGAATCTTCTGAGTAAATTATTCCTATTTTATTTTATTCCAGAGAACAGCATTTAATCTGATGAAGCCACTCTTACATAAACAAGAATGGGAGTTCTAGGTACTTGTAATCTAGCTGATGGAAATATCTTTTAAACTCCCAACAAAGAAGTGTATTTAGTATGACTGTAGCAAATGTAAAGTGACTTTAGGCTTAATGAAGAATTGTCACTGATTTACAGACTGGTTGGGCATTTCAGCTAGTTTTTCCATATCGGAATAACTAGAGCATGGGAGGACTAAAGGAGAGAACACAACTAAACATGTCACGGAAACAGGAGATCTCAACTACAAAGAAAAATGAAGACCTCTTGTTTATATTGGTTGCTTAAAACATTACATAGCTCTTGAGATACCATATTTCCTACATTAGATTCAAGTGAGTTATGAACTCCCATTTTCACCCCATATACAGATTGCACGATCACATTGTTTACACATCCACATTTTTACAAAATGCCATATTAGTACCTGTTGTATTCTGCTACCTTTTCTAGCCTCTACTATCCCCCCTCTCCTGCCCTCCCATCTTCTCTCTCTATCCCATCTGCTGTAATTTAACCCTTGGGAATTGGAAACCACACTTTAAACTCACTCTCCTCCCCTTGTTCCCTTCTGTCAAATTACTCATCATCTTCTTCTATTTCTCCTCCTCCTCCTCCTCCTTATACCTTTAATTCATTCATCGTACACTCATGCATTGGTTCATTCATTCCTTTCACATATGGTGTTGGGGATCCAATCAGGACCTTTGAAAGTGTGAAGCCAGCACTCTAGTGCTGAGCCAAAACCCCAGCACCTGTCTTTTTGATTTTATGACTGTTTATATGAAATTGAGAATCGCATTCTGCTATGGTTTACTGATATGTGGATTGACCTAGTCCTTGTTTTCTGGGAGACTTTTGGAAAATATACATGAATTATTAGGAGATTGAAATGAAGAAACAAAGAGGAAATTCCCCAGTTTCTTATTCTTAGAGTCCATACTCTGACTCTGCCTACCTACTGTAAAAACTTTTAAACCCTTACTCCCCATTTCTATATCATTGCCAACAAGTGAACATTCACTGCCCTACAACAAACCAGAGAACTCACATTGAACAATGTTTCCCCAGTAGAGACCAAGACACAATACTTATTAAAAAAAATACCCTAGTTATGAGTTAGCAGGTAAAGCTTTATTTGAGTGTTAAATGTGCTCTAATTATGTGTTTGTGTGTTTGTTGATGTGTGTGGTGTGTGGGTGTGTGTGCTTGTGTGTGAAACAAGCACTGAGGTGTAAAATAAATGCAGGATTGCAACGGCCTTCTTAAAAATAAGAAGCAACTTTATCACATTTGAAGCCCAGTGAAGAATCTGCCTGATACTTAACCTACAATTAATTGAAATGTGAAAAATTCAGGCCTCGAAAAACAAAGCCAACATACATACTGAATCTAATCAGTCTGTCTCACCTGTTTTCTAATCACTCCTTTCCATAAACCTAAATTGCCAGCATAAAACATCAGTTGTTCTAAACGAGTGGACGGATGTCCCCTGTCATGGGCTGTGTAAAATACATGGACGATCCGGCACTGATTGTTATCTAGAATGACTTCTGCCTGAACTACTATTGGAGAATTGTTGCTGATATACTGCGGTTCTTATACCAGTAAACTGGAATGAAGGTAATTTCAGGCTGCAAAGGAATAAATTGATTTTACTAACTGGTTTTTGGAAAACACTGCCATGAAAAATTATCAATATGTTCATAAAGGCATCTACATGTCTCTTCACAAGGGTTTTACTTAATGGGGGAGGTGGTGAGGTCTGGATATAACTGAACTGTCCATTAGTAGGTAGAACAATATCATGGGGATCAGAGTGCACATTCCGGTTTGACCTCAATCTAGGTAACATGGATTCATCTCTGTGTAATAGGCCTGCTTCTGAAAAACACAATGTCGAGCTCCAAAAGCAGAACGATACTTTCAGAATACCATGTTATGTTTGTAAATACATAGACAGATAGATATACAGAAATCAAAAATCTGAAAACGGTCTGGAAGTGTACATTTCTATAACTTACAATGTCAGTAGTGGGGGATTAATAGCAGATCAAGAAGACTGTATCTGCATGAGAAATGGTTCAATTTTTGAAGGAGTTTTTTAAATGAAAATGGACAAAAGATTTAAAGGGTTACAGTAAGTGTTGAGGAGTGACTTGGCAAAAGGAGCACAGAGGTGAGAAAGAATTAAGTAGAGTTCAATAGAACCAGGTATAATTTCTGTACACATGACTCCATGAACAGGAGCAAAGGGGACACTTAAAGAAATCATAGGACTAAAGAGAGATCAGGAGGGTTTGTACTAGTCTAGAAATGCTGACCTGAAAACCAACTAAAGTTTCAACTCCTTCTTTTGAGGAACATTAGCTGTGCCGTGCTTTTCAAAAAGGACTTGTCATAACTGATTGATGCCCATGTTAGCAACTCTTCTGAAATTACGTTGAAAGTAGACTAATGTGAGAGTTTCTCTTTAGAGATAATTCAAATTACTTGCATAGGAAGTGGCAGCAGGTCTGGGGATGTTGTAGCTCAGTGGCAGTGACCTTGCCTAGCTTGGGGCTGGCCTGCCATGGACTTTCACCCCAAACACTTGCAAGAAAAGAAAAGGGAGGGAAGGGAGAGAGAAAGTTGGAAGGGAGGAAGGCAAAGTTGGAGGGATGGATGGAGGTATAAAAGAAGGAAGCAGAAAAGGAGAAAAACCAGGAAGGGGGGAAGGAAGCAAGGAAGGTAGGAAATAGGGAGAGCACAAGGGCAGAAAAAGGACTGAGTCACTCAAACAAAAGGCAAGGGACACAAAGACCAATATAGGCCATAAAAGCTGTTTGAACAGTTTAGTCAGCTTTAGAATCTGAGTGACATCAAACTGAATGTTATTGTGACTGGATGGAATCTTCCTACTAACCCCGCCTTGGCCTGGCCTAAACCAAATCAAGGGGTGGGTGGCAGGGAGAGGAATTCTCTCTGGCTGGAGTGGGAGGGACCTAAACATGTGGCACTTGAGGATGCACTGGGTAGGGAAGGGGACAAGACTCCCCTGATGGGCAGTTGAGACAACAAGGCTCCTGGGAGCCCTTGATCAGGGCTCCCACTGCCATACGCACACCACCCACCATACGCTCAGCCCCTGAAGGGGCTCACAGTGGTCTGCTCCGTTGCCTGGTGCAGGTTGGAGTTCCGGACCAAACACCTGAGTGTCCACAGCCTGTGTTGGCCTGCCTGGGCAGGCTGTGGTTGTGGTGGCAAGAGCCAAAGCTGTCTTGGCATGATGGAGGAGCCAAGGGCTGCCTCTCAGCCATACTAGTGGGTGGTTCTGGAAGAAGCACCCAGGGTTGTGGCAGCATTGTCCGAAGACATGAAGCCAGGCCATCTTCCTTATGGCTTTCCTTGGGAGTTGATGATGTGTACAGCTCTTGGATTTTTTGCTGTTCTCTCACTTGTCTGGAGAGCTTTTCTGTCGGTTAGTAGCAGGCTTTACGTGGGAAGAGAAAAAAGGCTGGCTCTAAATCTTGCTGGACTTATTGAGGCAAAATGTGGACTTGTTGATAAAGTGAGCCTTGTTGAAAAAGAACATAAAGGCTTAGACTCATCTTTAAAGGATTCCAGGTTTGAGAAGGGTTCAAGGGAAGCACAACAGCTGGAGGCAACCTACGAAAAGCTGCATAGGTCCGAATCCAGCCATGGTGTTGAAATGCTCTTTCTAGAAGAAGAGCTCAAAGCACAGAAGGCTAAACATGGTCAACAGGATGAAACGATGGCGCATCTATCAAGAGGGATACAGTCCCTCCAAGGTGAATCTGAATCCCTCAGATCACAAATAGCTGAAGCCAAAACAAACTGGAGACTCTTTCAAGTGAATGAGGAAGAACTGAAGCTGGCAATCAAAGAGGTTTTGAATGAAGGATCCCTACTTCCGCAAACGCAGAGACCAACAATACAAGGAGAAGCTGAAGCACAGAGGGAACAAGGAGGTGTCCAATATAAAGCAAAAATCATATTAGAGGACTCTAAAGTAGCTGGAGAACAAGTTCTAAGGGACACCGAAAATCACATGGAGTCTCTGAGTGAATGCTTGCTGAAGATCAAGGATAGATCTTCTCCAAGCCTGGGAGCCCAAAGGGATGGTGGTCACCTGGAACTGGGAAAGACGAGTGAACCCGAAATTGGTGCTCACTTGGAGGATGAGTCCAAAGGAGCTTTGAGGAACCTGGTTTATGGTGATAAGCTAAAGGCCTCCTTAGAAATATTGGAAGGAGGAAGAAATCAAAAATGTACTTTCTCATCTGAAGTGGAGAAAACCACGGAAGACCTTACAGAACACCTTAAAAGTCTGCAGACTGAACAGGCATCCTTGCAGTCAGAAAATGCACAGCTACAAAGTGAGAATGAGACCCTACAGAAGAACTTGAAAGTCATGATGGAACGCTATCAAGAAAATACGATGAAACTGCACAGGAAATTAAGAGTGGAGGAAAACTACCGTGTGGAGCAAGAGGAGAAACTTTCCAAAGTCGAAGAAAAGATGAGCCATACAATAAAAGAGCTGGAGACCTACAGAAAGAGAGCCCAATATCTTGAAGAACAATTGCAGAGTACCATTCATTCCTGTCTGGGGAAGATTATTTCCTCTGAGAAAGAAGCACATGCCAGTGAGTTGGCAGCTCGGATTCCTGAAAGAAACCTCAGCTATTTCAGGAAACAAAATGCACGCAACAGACAAAAATTAACTGAGAAGGAGCTGAGATTTGAACTTGTAGGAAAAGATCCCTATGATGCACCGGATGTTTCCAACTCAGCAATGGGCCATCACCAATAGGTCACCCTTCATCTGAAAGGAGACCTCCTCATTTTGCAAAGAGTGGTCCACTCACACTCTCACCTTTCACTCCAGTGGGAGGAGGAAGAGGGTCAAGGGGCCCTGGAGAATCCTCTGGACCATGCGACTAGCAGTAAAGGAAGAGAATCCAGCTGTCATAAGTTCACTGATTTTCAGAGAGCACCTTCTCAGACTGGGCCCCTCTCTCCTCCAGGGGAACAGGCCAGCAGGCTGATGATCCCTCCGCCAGGCCAACCATATTCTTCTGATGCACGTCTTCCTCTACAAAGGCAAGATAGGTTTTACTCACATTGTGGTAGAGCATCGCGACCAGCAGAACACAGAATTCCTAATATGCCTCCTTTGGACTCTGATGTGCCTGATTCACCTCTCCATGCTGAAAACCAAGCAACTGGCTCTGGCTCTGTGTTGGCACCTTTCCCTCCAGTCAGAGGTGCCTTGTTTCCAGTTGACCCAAGGAGTCAGTTCCTGAGAAGAGGACCTTTTTTTTCCTCCACCTCTCCCAGGAAACTTGTCTGGGAACCTGGAGATTATTTTCCACCTGACCCGCCACCCACTCCATTTCCAATGTGATGTGTCTATGCAGGGAGGGGGTTTTCCTCACAATCTTCCCCCAACAGCTGGAATTCAGCCCTCTACACCCCCATTCTGAAAGTACAAGTGAGTTCCCTGAAGGGTTCCTTCCACCTGCAAATGAGCCTGTTACTCAACATCCAGAACCAAACAAGAAACCTCACGCTGTTGCTCTCTCTTCAAATGTAATTTGACTTATCTCTCATTTTTAGTTTTTAAGTAACTGCTTTTACTTCAGTGATTGACTATACTTTGGCTCCAATTGAAGCTCAATGAAACAATAATTCTTAAGATAGTATTTTGTGAATAAAGATGGTTTACGTAGGAATCTTCTGAGTAAATTATTCCTATTTTATTTTATTCCAGAGAACAGCATTTAATCTGATGAAGCCACTCTTACATAAACAAGAATGGGAGTTCTAGGTACTTGTAATCTAGCTGATGGAAATATCTTTTAAACTCCCAACAAAGAAGTGTATTTAGTATGACTGTAGCAAATGTAAAGTGACTTTAGGCTTAATGAAGAATTGTCACTGATTTACAGACTGGTTGGGCATTTCAGCTAGTTTTTCCATATCGGAATAACTAGAGCATGGGAGGACTAAAGGAGAGAACACAACTAAACATGTCACGGAAACAGGAGATCTCAACTACAAAGAAAAATGAAGACCTCTTGTTTATATTGGTTGCTTAAAACATTACATAGCTCTTGAGATACCATATTTCCTACATTAGATTCAAGTGAGTTATGAACTCCCATTTTCACCCCATATACAGATTGCACGATCACATTGTTTACACATCCACATTTTTACAAAATGCCATATTAGTACCTGTTGTATTCTGCTACCTTTTCTAGCCTCTACTATCCCCCCTCTCCTGCCCTCCCATCTTCTCTCTCTATCCCATCTGCTGTAATTTAACCCTTGGGAATTGGAAACCACACTTTAAACTCACTCTCCTCCCCTTGTTCCCTTCTGTCAAATTACTCATCATCTTCTTCTATTTCTCCTCCTCCTCCTCCTCCTTATACCTTTAATTCATTCATCGTACACTCATGCATTGGTTCATTCATTCCTTTCACATATGGTGTTGGGGATCCAATCAGGACCTTTGAAAGTGTGAAGCCAGCACTCTAGTGCTGAGCCAAAACCCCAGCACCTGTCTTTTTGATTTTATGACTGTTTATATGAAATTGAGAATCGCATTCTGCTATGGTTTACTGATATGTGGATTGACCTAGTCCTTGTTTTCTGGGAGACTTTTGGAAAATATACATGAATTATTAGGAGATTGAAATGAAGAAACAAAGAGGAAATTCCCCAGTTTCTTATTCTTAGAGTCCATACTCTGACTCTGCCTACCTACTGTAAAAACTTTTAAACCCTTACTCCCCATTTCTATATCATTGCCAACAAGTGAACATTCACTGCCCTACAACAAACCAGAGAACTCACATTGAACAATGTTTCCCCAGTAGAGACCAAGACACAATACTTATTAAAAAAAATACCCTAGTTATGAGTTAGCAGGTAAAGCTTTATTTGAGTGTTAAATGTGCTCTAATTATGTGTTTGTGTGTTTGTTGATGTGTGTGGTGTGTGGGTGTGTGTGCTTGTGTGTGAAACAAGCACTGAGGTGTAAAATAAATGCAGGATTGCAACGGCCTTCTTAAAAATAAGAAGCAACTTTATCACATTTGAAGCCCAGTGAAGAATCTGCCTGATACTTAACCTACAATTAATTGAAATGTGAAAAATTCAGGCCTCGAAAAACAAAGCCAACATACATACTGAATCTAATCAGTCTGTCTCACCTGTTTTCTAATCACTCCTTTCAATAAACCTAAATTGCCAGCATAAAACATCAGTTGTTCTAAACGAGTGGACGGATGTCCCCTGTCATGGGCTGTGTAAAATACATGGACGATCCGGCACTGATTGTTATCTAGAATGACTTCTGCCTGAACTACTATTGGAGAATTGTTGCTGATATACTGCGGTTCTTATACCAGTAAACTGGAATGAAGGTAATTTCAGGCTGCAAAGGAATAAATTGATTTTACTAACTGGTTTTTGGAAAACACTGCCATGAAAAATTATCAATATGTTCATAAAGGCATCTACATGTCTCTTCACAAGGGTTTTACTTAATGGGGGAGGTGGTGAGGTCTGGATATAACTGAACTGTCCATTAGTAGGTAGAACAATATCATGGGGATCAGAGTGCACATTCCGGTTTGACCTCAATCTAGGTAACATGGATTCATCTCTGTGTAATAGGCCTGCTTCTGAAAAACACAATGTCGAGCTCCAAAAGCAGAACGATACTTTCAGAATACCATGTTATGTTTGTAAATACATAGACAGATAGATATACAGAAATCAAAAATCTGAAAACGGTCTGGAAGTGTACATTTCTATAACTTACAATGTCAGTAGTGGGGGATTAATAGCAGATCAAGAAGACTGTATCTGCATGAGAAATGGTTCAATTTTTGAAGGAGTTTTTTAAATGAAAATGGACAAAAGATTTAAAGGGTTACAGTAAGTGTTGAGGAGTGACTTGGCAAAAGGAGCACAGAGGTGAGAAAGAATTAAGTAGAGTTCAATAGAACCAGGTATAATTTCTGTACACATGACTCCATGAACAGGAGCAAAGGGGACACTTAAAGAAATCATAGGACTAAAGAGAGATCAGGAGGGTTTGTACTAGTCTAGAAATGCTGACCTGAAAACCAACTAAAGTTTCAACTCCTTCTTTTGAGGAACATTAGCTGTGCCGTGCTTTTCAAAAAGGACTTGTCATAACTGATTGATGCCCATGTTAGCAACTCTTCTGAAATTACGTTGAAAGTAGACTAATGTGAGAGTTTCTCTTTAGAGATAATTCAAATTACTTGCATAGGAAGTGGCAGCAGGTCTGGGGATGTTGTAGCTCAGTGGCAGTGACCTTGCCTAGCTTGGGGCTGGCCTGCCATGGACTTTCACCCCAAACACTTGCAAGAAAAGAAAAGGGAGGGAAGGGAGAGAGAAAGTTGGAAGGGAGGAAGGCAAAGTTGGAGGGATGGATGGAGGTATAAAAGAAGGAAGCAGAAAAGGAGAAAAACCAGGAAGGGGGGAAGGAAGCAAGGAAGGTAGGAAATAGGGAGAGCACAAGGGCAGAAAAAGGACTGAGTCACTCAAACAAAAGGCAAGGGACACAAAGACCAATATAGGCCATAAAAGCTGTTTGAACAGTTTAGTCAGCTTTAGAATCTGAGTGACATCAAACTGAATGTTATTGTGACTGGATGGAATCTTCCTACTAACCCCGCCTTGGCCTGGCCTAAACCAAATCAAGGGGTGGGTGGCAGGGAGAGGAATTCTCTCTGGCTGGAGTGGGAGGGACCTAAACATGTGGCACTTGAGGATGCACTGGGTAGGGAAGGGGACAAGACTCCCCTGATGGGCAGTTGAGACAACAAGGCTCCTGGGAGCCCTTGATCAGGGCTCCCACTGCCATACGCACACCACCCACCATACGCTCAGCCCCTGAAGGGGCTCACAGTGGTCTGCTCCGTTGCCTGGTGCAGGTTGGAGTTCCGGACCAAACACCTGAGTGTCCACAGCCTGTGTTGGCCTGCCTGGGCAGGCTGTGGTTGTGGTGGCAAGAGCCAAAGCTGTCTTGGCGTGATGGAGGAGCCAAGGGCTGCCTCTCAGCCATACTAGTGGGTGGTTCTGGAAGAAGCACCCAGGGTTGTGGCAGCATTGTCCGAAGACATGAAGCCAGGCCATCTTCCTTATGGCTTTCCTTGGGAGTTGATGATGTGTACAGCTCTTGGATTTTTTGCTGTTCTCTCACTTGTCTGGAGAGCTTTTCAGTCGGTTAGTAGCAGGCTTTACGTGGGAAGAGAAAAAAGGCTGGCTCTAAATCTTGCTGGACTTATTGAGGCAAAATGTGGACTTCTTGATAAAGTGAGCCTTGTTGAAAAAGAACATAAAGGCTTAGACTCATCTTTAAAGGATTCCAGGTTTGAGAAGGGTTCAAGGGAAGCACAACAGCTGGAGGCAACCTACGAAAAGCTGCATAGGTCCGAATCCAGCCATGGTGTTGAAATGCTCTTTCTAGAAGAAGAGCTCAAAGCACAGAAGGCTAAACATGGTCAACAGGATGAAACGATGGCGCATCTATCAAGAGGGATACAGTCCCTCCAAGGTGAATCTGAATCCCTCAGATCACAAATAGCTGAAGCCAAAACAAACTGGAGACTCTTTCAAGTGAATGAGGAAGAACTGAAGCTGGCAATCAAAGAGGTTTTGAATGAAGGATCCCTACTTCCGCAAACGCAGAGACCAACAATACAAGGAGAAGCTGAAGCACAGAGGGAACAAGGAGGTGTCCAATATAAAGCAAAAATCATATTAGAGGACTCTAAAGTAGCTGGAGAACAAGTTCTAAGGGACACCGAAAATCACATGGAGTCTCTGAGTGAATGCTTGCTGAAGATCAAGGATAGATCTTCTCCAAGCCTGGGAGCCCAAAGGGATGGTGGTCACCTGGAACTGGGAAAGACGAGTGAACCCGAAATTGGTGCTCACTTGGAGGATGAGTCCAAAGGATCTTTGAGGAACCTGGTTTATGGTGATAAGCTAAAGGCCTCCTTAGAAATCTTGGAAGGAGGAAGAAATCAAAAATGTACTTTCTCATCTGAAGTGGAGAAAACCACGGAAGACCTTACAGAACACCTTAAAAGTCTGCAGACTGAACAGGCATCCTTGCAGTCAGAAAATGCACAGCTACAAAGTGAGAATGAGACCCTACAGAAGAACTTGAAAGTCATGATGGAACGCTATCAAGAAAATACGATGAAACTGCACAGGAAATTAAGAGTGGAGGAAAACTACCGTGTGGAGCAAGAGGAGAAACTTTCCAAAGTCGAAGAAAAGATGAGCCATACAATAAAAGAGCTGGAGACCTACAGAAAGAGAGCCCAATATCTTGAAGAACAATTGCAGAGTACCATTCATTCCTGTCTGGGGAAGATTATTTCCTCTGAGAAAGAAGCACATGCCAGTGAGTTGGCAGCTCGGATTCCTGAAAGAAACCTCAGCTATTTCAGGAAACAAAATGCACGCAACAGACAAAAATTAACTGAGAAGGAGCTGAGATTTGAACTTGTAGGAAAAGATCCCTATGATGCACCGGATGTTTCCAACTCAGCAATGGGCCATCACCAATAGGTCACCCTTCATCTGAAAGGAGACCTCCTCATTTTGAAAAGAGTGGTCCACTCACACTCTCACCTTTCACTCCAGTGGGAGGAGGAAGAGGGTCAAGGGGCCCTGGAGAATCCTCTGGACCATGCGACTAGCAGTAAAGGAAGAGAATCCAGCTGTCATAAGTTCACTGATTTTCAGAGAGCACCTTCTCAGACTGGGCCCCTCTCTCCTCCAGGGGAACAGGCCAGCAGGCTGATGATCCCTCCGCCAGGCCAACCGTATTCTTCTGATGCACGTCTTCCTCTACAAAGGCAAGATAGGTTTTACTCAAATTGTGGTAGAGCATCGCGACCAGCAGAACACAGAATTCCTAATATGCCTCCTTTGGACTCTGATGTGCCTGATTCACCTCTCCATGCTGAAAACCAAGCAACTGGCTCTGGCTCTGTGTTGGCACCTTTCCCTCCAGTCAGAGGTGCCTTGTTTCCAGTTGACCCAAGGAGTCAGTTCCTGAGAAGAGGACCTTTTTTTTCCTCCACCTCTCCCAGGAAACTTGTCTGGGAACCTGGAGATTATTTTCCACCTGACCCGCCACCCACTCCATTTCCAATGTGATGTGTCTATGCAGGGAGGGGGTTTTCCTCACAATCTTCCCCCAACAGCTGGAATTCAGCCCTCTACACCCCCATTCTGAAAGTACAAGTGAGTTCCCTGAAGGGTTCCTTCCACCTGCAAATGAGCCTGTTACTCAACATCCAGAACCAAACAAGAAACCTCACGCTGTTGCTCTCTCTTCAAATGTAATTTGACTTATCTCTCATTTTTAGTTTTTAAGTAACTGCTTTTACTTCAGTGATTGACTATACTTTGGCTCCAATTGAAGCTCAATGAAACAATAATTCTTAAGATAGTATTTTGTGAATAAAGATGGTTTACGTAGGAATCTTCTGAGTAAATTATTCCTATTTTATTTTATTCCAGAGAACAGCATTTAATCTGATGAAGCCACTCTTACATAAACAAGAATGGGAGTTCTAGGTACTTGTAATCTAGCTGATGGAAATATCTTTTAAACTCCCAACAAAGAAGTGTATTTAGTATGACTGTAGCAAATGTAAAGTGACTTTAGGCTTAATGAAGAATTGTCACTGATTTACAGACTGGTTGGGCATTTCAGCTAGTTTTTCCATATCGGAATAACTAGAGCATGGGAGGACTAAAGGAGAGAACACAACTAAACATGTCACGGAAACAGGAGATCTCAACTACAAAGAAAAATGAAGACCTCTTGTTTATATTGGTTGCTTAAAACATTACATAGCTCTTGAGATACCATATTTCCTACATTAGATTCAAGTGAGTTATGAACTCCCATTTTCACCCCATATACAGATTGCACGATCACATTGTTTACACATCCACATTTTTACAAAATGCCATATTAGTACCTGTTGTATTCTGCTACCTTTTCTAGCCTCTACTATCCCCCCTCTCCTGCCCTCCCATCTTCTCTCTCTATCCCATCTGCTGTAATTTAACCCTTGGGAATTGGAAACCACACTTTAAACTCACTCTCCTCCCCTTGTTCCCTTCTGTCAAATTACTCATCATCTTCTTCTATTTCTCCTCCTCCTCCTCCTCCTCCTTATACCTTTAATTCATTCATCGTACACTCATGCATTGGTTCATTCATTCCTTTCACATATGGTGTTGGGGATCCAATCAGGACCTTTGAAAGTGTGAAGCCAGCACTCTAGTGCTGAGCCAAAACCCCAGCACCTGTCTTTTTGATTTTATGACTGTTTATATGAAATTGAGAATCGCATTCTGCTATGGTTTACTGATATGTGGATTGACCTAGTCCTTGTTTTCTGGGAGACTTTTGGAAAATATACATGAATTATTAGGAGATTGAAATGAAGAAACAAAGAGGAAATTCCCCAGTTTCTTATTCTTAGAGTCCATACTCTGACTCTGCCTACCTACTGTAAAAACTTTTAAACCCTTACTCCCCATTTCTATATCATTGCCAACAAGTGAACATTCACTGCCCTACAACAAACCAGAGAACTCACATTGAACAATGTTTCCCCAGTAGAGACCAAGACACAATACTTATTAAAAAAAATACCCTAGTTATGAGTTAGCAGGTAAAGCTTTATTTGAGTGTTAAATGTGCTCTAATTATGTGTTTGTGTGTTTGTTGATGTGTGTGGTGTGTGGGTGTGTGTGCTTGTGTGTGAAACAAGCACTGAGGTGTAAAATAAATGCAGGATTGCAACGGCCTTCTTAAAAATAAGAAGCAACTTTATCACATTTGAAGCCCAGTGAAGAATCTGCCTGATACTTAACCTACAATTAATTGAAATGTGAAAAATTCAGGCCTCGAAAAACAAAGCCAACATACATACTGAATCTAATCAGTCTGTCTCACCTGTTTTCTAATCACTCCTTTCCATAAACCTAAATTGCCAGCATAAAACATCAGTTGTTCTAAACGAGTGGACGGATGTCCCCTGTCATGGGCTGTGTAAAATACATGGACGATCCGGCACTGATTGTTATCTAGAATGACTTCTGCCTGAACTACTATTGGAGAATTGTTGCTGATATACTGCGGTTCTTATACCAGTAAACTGGAATGAAGGTAATTTCAGGCTGCAAAGGAATAAATTGATTTTACTAACTGGTTTTTGGAAAACACTGCCATGAAAAATTATCAATATGTTCATAAAGGCATCTACATGTCTCTTCACAAGGGTTTTACTTAATGGGGGAGGTGGTGAGGTCTGGATATAACTGAACTGTCCATTAGTAGGTAGAACAATATCATGGGGATCAGAGTGCACATTCCGGTTTGACCTCAATCTAGGTAACATGGATTCATCTCTGTGTAATAGGCCTGCTTCTGAAAAACACAATGTCGAGCTCCAAAAGCAGAACGATACTTTCAGAATACCATGTTATGTTTGTAAATACATAGACAGATAGATATACAGAAATCAAAAATCTGAAAACGGTCTGGAAGTGTACATTTCTATAACTTACAATGTCAGTAGTGGGGGATTAATAGCAGATCAAGAAGACTGTATCTGCATGAGAAATGGTTCAATTTTTGAAGGAGTTTTTTAAATGAAAATGGACAAAAGATTTAAAGGGTTACAGTAAGTGTTGAGGAGTGACTTGGCAAAAGGAGCACAGAGGTGAGAAAGAATTAAGTAGAGTTCAATAGAACCAGGTATAATTTCTGTACACATGACTCCATGAACAGGAGCAAAGGGGACACTTAAAGAAATCATAGGACTAAAGAGAGATCAGGAGGGTTTGTACTAGTCTAGAAATGCTGACCTGAAAACCAACTAAAGTTTCAACTCCTTCTTTTGAGGAACATTAGCTGTGCCGTGCTTTTCAAAAAGGACTTGTCATAACTGATTGATGCCCATGTTAGCAACTCTTCTGAAATTACGTTGAAAGTAGACTAATGTGAGAGTTTCTCTTTAGAGATAATTCAAATTACTTGCATAGGAAGTGGCAGCAGGTCTGGGGATGTTGTAGCTCAGTGGCAGTGACCTTGCCTAGCTTGGGGCTGGCCTGCCATGGACTTTCACCCCAAACACTTGCAAGAAAAGAAAAGGGAGGGAAGGGAGAGAGAAAGTTGGAAGGGAGGAAGGCAAAGTTGGAGGGATGGATGGAGGTATAAAAGAAGGAAGCAGAAAAGGAGAAAAACCAGGAAGGGGGGAAGGAAGCAAGGAAGGTAGGAAATAGGGAGAGCACAAGGGCAGAAAAAGGACTGAGTCACTCAAACAAAAGGCAAGGGACACAAAGACCAATATAGGCCATAAAAGCTGTTTGAACAGTTTAGTCAGCTTTAGAATCTGAGTGACATCAAACTGAATGTTATTGTGACTGGATGGAATCTTCCTACTAACCCCGCCTTGGCCTGGCCTAAACCAAATCAAGGGGTGGGTGGCAGGGAGAGGAATTCTCTCTGGCTGGAGTGGGAGGGACCTAAACATGTGGCACTTGAGGATGCACTGGGTAGGGAAGGGGACAAGACTCCCCTGATGGGCAGTTGAGACAACAAGGCTCCTGGGAGCCCTTGATCAGGGCTCCCACTGCCATACGCACACCACCCACCATACGCTCAGCCCCTGAAGGGGCTCACAGTGGTCTGCTCCGTTGCCTGGTGCAGGTTGGAGTTCCGGACCAAACACCTGAGTGTCCACAGCCTGTGTTGGCCTGCCTGGGCAGGCTGTGGTTGTGGTGGCAAGAGCCAAAGCTGTCTTGGCGTGATGGAGGAGCCAAGGGCTGCCTCTCAGCCATACTAGTGGGTGGTTCTGGAAGAAGCACCCAGGGTTGTGGCAGCATTGTCCGAAGACATGAAGCCAGGCCATCTTCCTTATGGCTTTCCTTGGGAGTTGATGATGTGTACAGCTCTTGGATTTTTTGCTGTTCTCTCACTTGTCTGGAGAGCTTTTCAGTCGGTTAGTAGCAGGCTTTACGTGGGAAGAGAAAAAAGGCTGGCTCTAAATCTTGCTGGACTTATTGAGGCAAAATGTGGACTTGTTGATAAAGTGAGCCTTGTTGAAAAAGAACATAAAGGCTTAGACTCATCTTTAAAGGATTCCAGGTTTGAGAAGGGTTCAAGGGAAGCACAACAGCTGGAGGCAACCTACGAAAAGCTGCATAGGTCCGAATCCAGCCATGGTGTTGAAATGCTCTTTCTAGAAGAAGAGCTCAAAGCACAGAAGGCTAAACATGGTCAACAGGATGAAACGATGGCGCATCTATCAAGAGGGATACAGTCCCTCCAAGGTGAATCTGAATCCCTCAGATCACAAATAGCTGAAGCCAAAACAAACTGGAGACTCTTTCAAGTGAATGAGGAAGAACTGAAGCTGGCAATCAAAGAGGTTTTGAATGAAGGATCCCTACTTCCGCAAACGCAGAGACCAACAATACAAGGAGAAGCTGAAGCACAGAGGGAACAAGGAGGTGTCCAATATAAAGCAAAAATCATATTAGAGGACTCTAAAGTAGCTGGAGAACAAGTTCTAAGGGACACCGAAAATCACATGGAGTCTCTGAGTGAATGCTTGCTGAAGATCAAGGATAGATCTTCTCCAAGCCTGGGAGCCCAAAGGGATGGTGGTCACCTGGAACTGGGAAAGACGAGTGAACCCGAAATTGGTGCTCACTTGGAGGATGAGTCCAAAGGAGCTTTGAGGAACCTGGTTTATGGTGATAAGCTAAAGGCCTCCTTAGAAATCTTGGAAGGAGGAAGAAATCAAAAATGTACTTTCTCATCTGAAGTGGAGAAAACCACGGAAGACCTTACAGAACACCTTAAAAGTCTGCAGACTGAACAGGCATCCTTGCAGTCAGAAAATGCACAGCTACAAAGTGAGAATGAGACCCTACAGAAGAACTTGAAAGTCATGATGGAACGCTATCAAGAAAATACGATGAAACTGCACAGGAAATTAAGAGTGGAGGAAAACTACCGTGTGGAGCAAGAGGAGGAACTTTCCAAAGTCGAAGAAAAGATGAGCCATACAATAAAAGAGCTGGAGACCTACAGAAAGAGAGCCCAATATCTTGAAGAACAATTGCAGAGTACCATTCATTCCTGTCTGGGGAAGATTATTTCCTCTGAGAAAGAAGCACATGCCAGTGAGTTGGCAGCTCGGATTCCTGAAAGAAACCTCAGCTATTTCAGGAAACAAAATGCACGCAACAGACAAAAATTAACTGAGAAGGAGCTGAGATTTGAACTTGTAGGAAAAGATCCCTATGATGCACCGGATGTTTCCAACTCAGCAATGGGCCATCACCAATAGGTCACCCTTCATCTGAAAGGAGACCTCCTCATTTTGCAAAGAGTGGTCCACTCACACTCTCACCTTTCACTCCAGTGGGAGGAGGAAGAGGGTCAAGGGGCCCTGGAGAATCCTCTGGACCATGCGACTAGCAGTAAAGGAAGAGAATCCAGCTGTCATAAGTTCACTGATTTTCAGAGAGCACCTTCTCAGACTGGGCCCCTCTCTCCTCCAGGGGAACAGGCCAGCAGGCTGATGATCCCTCCGCCAGGCCAACCATATTCTTCTGATGCACGTCTTCCTCTACAAAGGCAAGATAGGTTTTACTCACATTGTGGTAGAGCATCGCGACCAGCAGAACACAGAATTCCTAATATGCCTCCTTTGGACTCTGATGTGCCTGATTCACCTCTCCATGCTGAAAACCAAGCAACTGGCTCTGGCTCTGTGTTGGCACCTTTCCCTCCAGTCAGAGGTGCCTTGTTTCCAGTTGACCCAAGGAGTCAGTTCCTGAGAAGAGGACCTTTTTTTTCCTCCACCTCTCCCAGGAAACTTGTCTGGGAACCTGGAGATTATTTTCCACCTGACCCGCCACCCACTCCATTTCCAATGTGATGTGTCTATGCAGGGAGGGGGTTTTCCTCACAATCTTCCCCCAACAGCTGGAATTCAGCCCTCTACACCCCCATTCTGAAAGTACAAGTGAGTTCCCTGAAGGGTTCCTTCCACCTGCAAATGAGCCTGTTACTCAACATCCAGAACCAAACAAGAAACCTCACGCTGTTGCTCTCTCTTCAAATGTAATTTGACTTATCTCTCATTTTTAGTTTTTAAGTAACTGCTTTTACTTCAGTGATTGACTATACTTTGGCTCCAATTGAAGCTCAATGAAACAATAATTCTTAAGATAGTATTTTGTGAATAAAGATGGTTTACGTAGGAATCTTCTGAGTAAATTATTCCTATTTTATTTTATTCCAGAGAACAGCATTTAATCTGATGAAGCCACTCTTACATAAACAAGAATGGGAGTTCTAGGTACTTGTAATCTAGCTGATGGAAATATCTTTTAAACTCCCAACAAAGAAGTGTATTTAGTATGACTGTAGCAAATGTAAAGTGACTTTAGGCTTAATGAAGAATTGTCACTGATTTACAGACTGGTTGGGCATTTCAGCTAGTTTTTCCATATCGGAATAACTAGAGCATGGGAGGACTAAAGGAGAGAACACAACTAAACATGTCACGGAAACAGGAGATCTCAACTGCAAAGAAAAATGAAGACCTCTTGTTTATATTGGTTGCTTAAAACATTACATAGCTCTTGAGATACCATATTTCCTACATTAGATTCAAGTGAGTTATGAACTCCCATTTTCACCCCATATACAGATTGCACGATCACATTGTTTACACATCCACATTTTTACAAAATGCCATATTAGTACCTGTTGTATTCTGCTACCTTTTCTAGCCTCTACTATCCCCCCTCTCCTGCCCTCCCATCTTCTCTCTCTATCCCATCTGCTGTAATTTAACCCTTGGGAATTGGAAACCACACTTTAAACTCACTCTCCTCCCCTTGTTCCCTTCTGTCAAATTACTCATCATCTTCTTCTATTTCTCCTCCTCCTCCTCCTCCTTATACCTTTAATTCATTCATCGTACACTCATGCATTGGTTCATTCATTCCTTTCACATATGGTGTTGGGGATCCAATCAGGACCTTTGAAAGTGTGAAGCCAGCACTCTAGTGCTGAGCCAAAACCCCAGCACCTGTCTTTTTGATTTTATGACTGTTTATATGAAATTGAGAATCGCATTCTGCTATGGTTTACTGATATGTGGATTGACCTAGTCCTTGTTTTCTGGGAGACTTTTGGAAAATATACATGAATTATTAGGAGATTGAAATGAAGAAACAAAGAGGAAATTCCCCAGTTTCTTATTCTTAGAGTCCATACTCTGACTCTGCCTACCTACTGTAAAAACTTTTAAACCCTTACTCCCCATTTCTATATCATTGCCAACAAGTGAACATTCACTGCCCTACAACAAACCAGAGAACTCACATTGAACAATGTTTCCCCAGTAGAGACCAAGACACAATACTTATTAAAAAAAATACCCTAGTTATGAGTTAGCAGGTAAAGCTTTATTTGAGTGTTAAATGTGCTCTAATTATGTGTTTGTGTGTTTGTTGATGTGTGTGGTGTGTGGGTGTGTGTGCTTGTGTGTGAAACAAGCACTGAGGTGTAAAATAAATGCAGGATTGCAACGGCCTTCTTAAAAATAAGAAGCAACTTTATCACATTTGAAGCCCAGTGAAGAATCTGCCTGATACTTAACCTACAATTAATTGAAATGTGAAAAATTCAGGCCTCGAAAAACAAAGCCAACATACATACTGAATCTAATCAGTCTGTCTCACCTGTTTTCTAATCACTCCTTTCAATAAACCTAAATTGCCAGCATAAAACATCAGTTGTTCTAAACGAGTGGACGGATGTCCCCTGTCATGGGCTGTGTAAAATACATGGACGATCCGGCACTGATTGTTATCTAGAATGACTTCTGCCTGAACTACTATTGGAGAATTGTTGCTGATATACTGCGGTTCTTATACCAGTAAACTGGAATGAAGGTAATTTCAGGCTGCAAAGGAATAAATTGATTTTACTAACTGGTTTTTGGAAAACACTGCCATGAAAAATTATCAATATGTTCATAAAGGCATCTACATGTCTCTTCACAAGGGTTTTACTTAATGGGGGAGGTGGTGAGGTCTGGATATAACTGAACTGTCCATTAGTAGGTAGAACAATATCATGGGGATCAGAGTGCACATTCCGGTTTGACCTCAATCTAGGTAACATGGATTCATCTCTGTGTAATAGGCCTGCTTCTGAAAAACACAATGTCGAGCTCCAAAAGCAGAACGATACTTTCAGAATACCATGTTATGTTTGTAAATACATAGACAGATAGATATACAGAAATCAAAAATCTGAAAACGGTCTGGAAGTGTACATTTCTATAACTTACAATGTCAGTAGTGGGGGATTAATAGCAGATCAAGAAGACTGTATCTGCATGAGAAATGGTTCAATTTTTGAAGGAGTTTTTTAAATGAAAATGGACAAAAGATTTAAAGGGTTACAGTAAGTGTTGAGGAGTGACTTGGCAAAAGGAGCACAGAGGTGAGAAAGAATTAAGTAGAGTTCAATAGAACCAGGTATAATTTCTGTACACATGACTCCATGAACAGGAGCAAAGGGGACACTTAAAGAAATCATAGGACTAAAGAGAGATCAGGAGGGTTTGTACTAGTCTAGAAATGCTGACCTGAAAACCAACTAAAGTTTCAACTCCTTCTTTTGAGGAACATTAGCTGTGCCGTGCTTTTCAAAAAGGACTTGTCATAACTGATTGATGCCCATGTTAGCAACTCTTCTGAAATTACGTTGAAAGTAGACTAATGTGAGAGTTTCTCTTTAGAGATAATTCAAATTACTTGCATAGGAAGTGGCAGCAGGTCTGGGGATGTTGTAGCTCAGTGGCAGTGACCTTGCCTAGCTTGGGGCTGGCCTGCCATGGACTTTCACCCCAAACACTTGCAAGAAAAGAAAAGGGAGGGAAGGGAGAGAGAAAGTTGGAAGGGAGGAAGGCAAAGTTGGAGGGATGGATGGAGGTATAAAAGAAGGAAGCAGAAAAGGAGAAAAACCAGGAAGGGGGGAAGGAAGCAAGGAAGGTAGGAAATAGGGAGAGCACAAGGGCAGAAAAAGGACTGAGTCACTCAAACAAAAGGCAAGGGACACAAAGACCAATATAGGCCATAAAAGCTGTTTGAACAGTTTAGTCAGCTTTAGAATCTGAGTGACATCAAACTGAATGTTATTGTGACTGGATGGAATCTTCCTACTAACCCCGCCTTGGCCTGGCCTAAACTAAATCAAGGGGTGGGTGGCAGGGAGAGGAATTCTCTCTGGCTGGAGTGGGAGGGACCTAAACATGTGGCACTTGAGGATGCACTGGGTAGGGAAGGGGACAAGACTCCCCTGATGGGCAGTTGAGACAACAAGGCTCCTGGGAGCCCTTGATCAGGGCTCCCACCGCCATACGCACACCACCCACCATACGCTCAGCCCCTGAAGGGGCTCACAGTGGTCTGCTCCGTTGCCTGGTGCAGGTTGGAGTTCCGGACCAAACACCTGAGTGTCCACAGCCTGTGTTGGCCTGCCTGGGCAGGCTGTGGTTGTGGTGGCAAGAGCCAAAGCTGTCTTGGCGTGACGGAGGAGCCAAGGGCTGCCTCTCAGCCATACTAGTGGGTGGTTCTGGAAGAAGCACCCAGGGTTGTGGCAGCATTGTCCGAAGACATGAAGCCAGGCCATCTTCCTTATGGCTTTCCTTGGGAGTTGATGATGTGTACAGCTCTTGGATTTTTTGCTGTTCTCTCACTTGTCTGGAGAGCTTTTCAGTCGGTTAGTAGCAGGCTTTACGTGGGAAGAGAAAAAAGGCTGGCTCTAAATCTTGCTGGACTTATTGAGGCAAAATGTGGACTTCTTGATAAAGTGAGCCTTGTTGAAAAAGAACATAAAGGCTTAGACTCATCTTTAAAGGATTCCAGGTTTGAGAAGGGTTCAAGGGAAGCACAACAGCTGGAGGCAACCTACGAAAAGCTGCATAGGTCCGAATCCAGCCATGGCGTTGAAATGCTCTTTCTAGAAGAAGAGCCCAAAGCACAGAAGGCTAAACATGGTCAACAGGATGAAACGATGGCGCATCTATCAAGAGGGATACAGTCCCTCCAAGGTGAATCTGAATCCCTCAGATCACAAATAGCTGAAGCCAAAACAAACTGGAGACTCTTTCAAGTGAATGAGGAAGAACTGAAGCTGGCAATCAAAGAGGTTTTGAATGAAGGATCCCTACTTCCGCAAACGCAGAGACCAACAATACAAGGAGAAGCTGAAGCACAGAGGGAACAAGGAGGTGTCCAATATAAAGCAAAAATCATATTAGAGGACTCTAAAGTAGCTGGAGAACAAGTTCTAAGGGACACTGAAAATCACATGGAGTCTCTGAGTGAATGCTTGCTGAAGATGAAGGATAGATCTTCTCCAAGCCTGGGAGCCCAAAGGGATGGTGGTCACCTGGAACTGGGAAAGACGAGTGAACCCGAAATTGGTGCTCACTTGGAGGATGAGTCCAAAGGAGCTTTGAGGAACCTGGTTTATGGTGATAAGCTAAAGGCCTCCTTAGAAATCTTGGAAGGAGGAAGAAATCAAAAATGTACTTTCTCATCTGAAGTGGAGAAAACCACGGAAGACCTTACAGAACACCTTAAAAGTCTGCAGACTGAACAGGCATCCTTGCAGTCAGAAAATGCACAGCTACAAAGTGAGAATGAGACCCTACAGAAGAACTTGAAAGTCATGATGGAACGCTATCAAGAAAATACGATGAAACTGCACAGGAAATTAAGAGTGGAGGAAAACTACCGTGTGGAGCAAGAGGAGGAACTTTCCAAAGTCGAAGAAAAGATGAGCCATACAATAAAAGAGCTGGAGACCTACAGAAAGAGAGCCCAATATCTTGAAGAACAATTGCAGAGTACCATTCATTCCTGTCTGGGGAAGATTATTTCCTCTGAGAAAGAAGCACATGCCAGTGAGTTGGCAGCTCGGATTCCTGAAAGAAACCTCAGCTATTTCAGGAAACAAAATGCACGCAACAGACAAAAATTAACTGAGAAGGAGCTGAGATTTGAACTTGTAGGAAAAGATCCCTATGATGCACCGGATGTTTCCAACTCAGCAATGGGCCATCACCAATAGGTCACCCTTCATCTGAAAGGAGACCTCCTCATTTTGCAAAGAGTGGTCCACTCACACTCTCACCTTTCACTCCAGTGGGAGGAGGAAGAGGGTCAAGGGGCCCTGGAGAATCCTCTGGACCATGCGACTAGCAGTAAAGGAAGAGAATCCAGCTGTCATAAGTTCACTGATTTTCAGAGAGCACCTTCTCAGACTGGGCCCCTCTCTCCTCCAGGGGAACAGGCCAGCAGGCTGATGATCCCTCCGCCAGGCCAACCATATTCTTCTGATGCACGTCTTCCTCTACAAAGGCAAGATAGGTTTTACTCACATTGTGGTAGAGCATCGCGACCAGCAGAACACAGAATTCCTAATATGCCTCCTTTGGACTCTGATGTGCCTGATTCACCTCTCCATGCTGAAAACCAAGCAACTGGCTCTGGCTCTGTGTTGGCACCTTTCCCTCCAGTCAGAGGTGCCTTGTTTCCAGTTGACCCAAGGAGTCAGTTCCTGAGAAGAGGACCTTTTTTTTCCTCCACCTCTCCCAGGAAACTTGTCTGGGAACCTGGAGATTATTTTCCACCTGACCCGCCACCCACTCCATTTCCAATGTGATGTGTCTATGCAGGGAGGGGGTTTTCCTCACAATCTTCCCCCAACAGCTGGAATTCAGCCCTCTACACCCCCATTCTGAAAGTACAAGTGAGTTCCCTGAAGGGTTCCTTCCACCTGCAAATGAGCCTGTTACTCAACATCCAGAACCAAACAAGAAACCTCACGCTGTTGCTCTCTCTTCAAATGTAATTTGACTTATCTCTCATTTTTAGTTTTTAAGTAACTGCTTTTACTTCAGTGATTGACTATACTTTGGCTCCAATTGAAGCTCAATGAAACAATAATTCTTAAGATAGTATTTTGTGAATAAAGATGGTTTACGTAGGAATCTTCTGAGTAAATTATTCCTATTTTATTTTATTCCAGAGAACAGCATTTAATCTGATGAAGCCACTCTTACATAAACAAGAATGGGAGTTCTAGGTACTTGTAATCTAGCTGATGGAAATATCTTTTAAACTCCCAACAAAGAAGTGTATTTAGTATGACTGTAGCAAATGTAAAGTGACTTTAGGCTTAATGAAGAATTGTCACTGATTTACAGACTGGTTGGGCATTTCAGCTAGTTTTTCCATATCGGAATAACTAGAGCATGGGAGGACTAAAGGAGAGAACACAACTAAACATGTCACGGAAACAGGAGATCTCAACTACAAAGAAAAATGAAGACCTCTTGTTTATATTGGTTGCTTAAAACATTACATAGCTCTTGAGATACCATATTTCCTACATTAGATTCAAGTGAGTTATGAACTCCCATTTTCACCCCATATACAGATTGCACGATCACATTGTTTACACATCCACATTTTTACAAAATGCCATATTAGTACCTGTTGTATTCTGCTACCTTTTCTAGCCTCTACTATCCCCCCTCTCCTGCCCTCCCATCTTCTCTCTCTATCCCATCTGCTGTAATTTAACCCTTGGGAATTGGAAACCACACTTTAAACTCACTCTCCTCCCCTTGTTCCCTTCTGTCAAATTACTCATCATCTTCTTCTATTTCTCCTCCTCCTCCTCCTCCTTATACCTTTAATTCATTCATCGTACACTCATGCATTGGTTCATTCATTCCTTTCACATATGGTGTTGGGGATCCAATCAGGACCTTTGAAAGTGTGAAGCCAGCACTCTAGTGCTGAGCCAAAACCCCAGCACCTGTCTTTTTGATTTTATGACTGTTTATATGAAATTGAGAATCGCATTCTGCTATGGTTTACTGATATGTGGATTGACCTAGTCCTTGTTTTCTGGGAGACTTTTGGAAAATATACATGAATTATTAGGAGATTGAAATGAAGAAACAAAGAGGAAATTCCCCAGTTTCTTATTCTTAGAGTCCATACTCTGACTCTGCCTACCTACTGTAAAAACTTTTAAACCCTTACTCCCCATTTCTATATCATTGCCAACAAGTGAACATTCACTGCCCTACAACAAACCAGAGAACTCACATTGAACAATGTTTCCCCAGTAGAGACCAAGACACAATACTTATTAAAAAAAATACCCTAGTTATGAGTTAGCAGGTAAAGCTTTATTTGAGTGTTAAATGTGCTCTAATTATGTGTTTGTGTGTTTGTTGATGTGTGTGGTGTGTGGGTGTGTGTGCTTGTGTGTGAAACAAGCACTGAGGTGTAAAATAAATGCAGGATTGCAACGGCCTTCTTAAAAATAAGAAGCAACTTTATCACATTTGAAGCCCAGTGAAGAATCTGCCTGATACTTAACCTACAATTAATTGAAATGTGAAAAATTCAGGCCTCGAAAAACAAAGCCAACATACATACTGAATCTAATCAGTCTGTCTCACCTGTTTTCTAATCACTCCTTTCAATAAACCTAAATTGCCAGCATAAAACATCAGTTGTTCTAAACGAGTGGACGGATGTCCCCTGTCATGGGCTGTGTAAAATACATGGACGATCCGGCACTGATTGTTATCTAGAATGACTTCTGCCTGAACTACTATTGGAGAATTGTTGCTGATATACTGCGGTTCTTATACCAGTAAACTGGAATGAAGGTAATTTCAGGCTGCAAAGGAATAAATTGATTTTACTAACTGGTTTTTGGAAAACACTGCCATGAAAAATTATCAATATGTTCATAAAGGCATCTACATGTCTCTTCACAAGGGTTTTACTTAATGGGGGAGGTGGTGAGGTCTGGATATAACTGAACTGTCCATTAGTAGGTAGAACAATATCATGGGGATCAGAGTGCACATTCCGGTTTGACCTCAATCTAGGTAACATGGATTCATCTCTGTGTAATAGGCCTGCTTCTGAAAAACACAATGTCGAGCTCCAAAAGCAGAACGATACTTTCAGAATACCATGTTATGTTTGTAAATACATAGACAGATAGATATACAGAAATCAAAAATCTGAAAACGGTCTGGAAGTGTACATTTCTATAACTTACAATGTCAGTAGTGGGGGATTAATAGCAGATCAAGAAGACTGTATCTGCATGAGAAATGGTTCAATTTTTGAAGGAGTTTTTTAAATGAAAATGGACAAAAGATTTAAAGGGTTACAGTAAGTGTTGAGGAGTGACTTGGCAAAAGGAGCACAGAGGTGAGAAAGAATTAAGTAGAGTTCAATAGAACCAGGTATAATTTCTGTACACATGACTCCATGAACAGGAGCAAAGGGGACACTTAAAGAAATCATAGGACTAAAGAGAGATCAGGAGGGTTTGTACTAGTCTAGAAATGCTGACCTGAAAACCAACTAAAGTTTCAACTCCTTCTTTTGAGGAACATTAGCTGTGCCGTGCTTTTCAAAAAGGACTTGTCATAACTGATTGATGCCCATGTTAGCAACTCTTCTGAAATTACGTTGAAAGTAGACTAATGTGAGAGTTTCTCTTTAGAGATAATTCAAATTACTTGCATAGGAAGTGGCAGCAGGTCTGGGGATGTTGTAGCTCAGTGGCAGTGACCTTGCCTAGCTTGGGGCTGGCCTGCCATGGACTTTCACCCCAAACACTTGCAAGAAAAGAAAAGGGAGGGAAGGGAGAGAGAAAGTTGGAAGGGAGGAAGGCAAAGTTGGAGGGATGGATGGAGGTATAAAAGAAGGAAGCAGAAAAGGAGAAAAACCAGGAAGGGGGGAAGGAAGCAAGGAAGGTAGGAAATAGGGAGAGCACAAGGGCAGAAAAAGGACTGAGTCACTCAAACAAAAGGCAAGGGACACAAAGACCAATATAGGCCATAAAAGCTGTTTGAACAGTTTAGTCAGCTTTAGAATCTGAGTGACATCAAACTGAATGTTATTGTGACTGGATGGAATCTTCCTACTAACCCCGCCTTGGCCTGGCCTAAACCAAATCAAGGGGTGGGTGGCAGGGAGAGGAATTCTCTCTGGCTGGAGTGGGAGGGACCTAAACATGTGGCACTTGAGGATGCACTGGGTAGGGAAGGGGACAAGACTCCCCTGATGGGCAGTTGAGACAACAAGGCTCCTGGGAGCCCTTGATCAGGGCTCCCACCGCCATACGCACACCACCCACCATACGCTCAGCCCCTGAAGGGGCTCACAGTGGTCTGCTCCGTTGCCTGGTGCAGGTTGGAGTTCCGGACCAAACACCTGAGTGTCCACAGCCTGTGTTGGCCTGCCTGGGCAGGCTGTGGTTGTGGTGGCAAGAGCCAAAGCTGTCTTGGCGTGACGGAGGAGCCAAGGGCTGCCTCTCAGCCATACTAGTGGGTGGTTCTGGAAGAAGCACCCAGGGTTGTGGCAGCATTGTCCGAAGACATGAAGCCAGGCCATCTTCCTTATGGCTTTCCTTGGGAGTTGATGATGTGTACAGCTCTTGGATTTTTTGCTGTTCTCTCACTTGTCTGGAGAGCTTTTCAGTCGGTTAGTAGCAGGCTTTACGTGGGAAGAGAAAAAAGGCTGGCTCTAAATCTTGCTGGACTTATTGAGGCAAAATGTGGACTTCTTGATAAAGTGAGCCTTGTTGAAAAAGAACATAAAGGCTTAGACTCATCTTTAAAGGATTCCAGGTTTGAGAAGGGTTCAAGGGAAGCACAACAGCTGGAGGCAACCTACGAAAAGTTGCATAGGTCTGAATCCAGCCATGGCTTTGAAATGCTCTTTCTAGATGAAGAGCTCAAAGCACAGAAGGCTAAACATGGTCAACAGGATGAAACGATGGCGCATCTATCAAGAGGGATACAGTCCCTCCAAGGTGAATCTGAATCCCTCAGATCACAAATAGCTGAAGCCAAAACAAACTGGAGACTCTTTCAAGTGAATGAGGAAGAACTGAAGCTGGCAATCAAAGAGGTTTTGAATGAAGGATCCCTACTTCCGCAAACGCAGAGACCAACAATACAAGGAGAAGCTGAAGCACAGAGGGAACAAGGAGGTGTCCAATATAAAGCAAAAATCATATTAGAGGACTCTAAAGTAGCTGGAGAACAAGTTCTAAGGGACACTGAAAATCACATGGAGTCTCTGAGTGAATGCTTGCTGAAGATGAAGGATAGATCTTCTCCAAGCCTGGGAGCCCAAAGGGATGGTGGTCACCTGGAACTGGGAAAGACGAGTGAACCCGAAATTGGTGCTCACTTGGAGGATGAGTCCAAAGGAGCTTTGAGGAACCTGGTTTATGGTGATAAGCTAAAGGCCTCCTTAGAAATCTTGGAAGGAGGAAGAAATCAAAAATGTACTTTCTCATCTGAAGTGGAGAAAACCACGGAAGACCTTACAGAACACCTTAAAAGTCTGCAGACTGAACAGGCATCCTTGCAGTCAGAAAATGCACAGCTACAAAGTGAGAATGAGACCCTACAGAAGAACTTGAAAGTCATGATGGAACACTATCAAGAAAATACGATGAAACTGCACAGGAAATTAAGAGTGGAGGGAAACTACCGTGTGGAGCAAGAGGAGAAACTTTCCAAAGTCGAAGAAAAGATGAGCCATACAATAAAAGAGCTGGAGACCTACAGAAAGAGAGCCCAATATCTTGAAGAACAATTGCAGAGTACCATTCATTCCTGTCTGGGGAAGATTATTTCCTCTGAGAAAGAAGCACATGCCAGTGAGTTGGCAGCTCGGATTCCTGAAAGAAACCTCAGCTATTTCAGGAAACAAAATGCACGCAACAGACAAAAATTAACTGAGAAGGAGCTGAGATTTGAACTTGTAGGAAAAGATCCCTATGATGCACTGGATGTTTCCAACTCAGCAATGGGCCATCACCAATAGGTCACCTTCATCTGAAAGGAGACCTCCTCATTTTGAAAAGAGTGGTCCACTCACACTCTCACCTTTCACTCCAGTGGGAGGAGGAAGAGGGTCAAGGGGCCCTGGAGAATCCTCTGGACCATGCGACTAGCAGTAAAGGAAGAGAATCCAGCTGTCATAAGTTCACTGATTTTCAGAGAGCACCTTCTCAGACTGGGCCCCTCTCTCCTCCAGGGGAACAGGCCAGCAGGCTGATGATCCCTCCGCCAGGCCAACCATATTCTTCTGATGCACGTCTTCCTCTACAAAGGCAAGATAGGTTTTACTCACATTGTGGTAGAGCATCGCGACCAGCAGAACACAGAATTCCTAATATGCCTCCTTTGGACTCTGATGTGCCTGATTCACCTCTCCATGCTGAAAACCAAGCAACTGGCTCTGGCTCTGTGTTGGCACCTTTCCCTCCAGTCAGAGGTGCCTTGTTTCCAGTTGACCCAAGGAGTCAGTTCCTGAGAAGAGGACCTTTTTTTTCCTCCACCTCTCCCAGGAAACTTGTCTGGGAACCTGGAGATTATTTTCCACCTGACCCGCCACCCACTCCATTTCCAATGTGATGTGTCTATGCAGGGAGGGGGTTTTCCTCACAATCTTCCCCCAACAGCTGGAATTCAGCCCTCTACACCCCCATTCTGAAAGTACAAGTGAGTTCCCTGAAGGGTTCCTTCCACCTGCAAATGAGCCTGTTACTCAACATCCAGAACCAAACAAGAAACCTCACGCTGTTGCTCTCTCTTCAAATGTAATTTGACTTATCTCTCATTTTTAGTTTTTAAGTAACTGCTTTTACTTCAGTGATTGACTATACTTTGGCTCCAATTGAAGCTCAATGAAACAATAATTCTTAAGATAGTATTTTGTGAATAAAGATGGTTTACGTAGGAATCTTCTGAGTAAATTATTCCTATTTTATTTTATTCCAGAGAACAGCATTTAATCTGATGAAGCCACTCTTACATAAACAAGAATGGGAGTTCTAGGTACTTGTAATCTAGCTGATGGAAATATCTTTTAAACTCCCAACAAAGAAGTGTATTTAGTATGACTGTAGCAAATGTAAAGTGACTTTAGGCTTAATGAAGAATTGTCACTGATTTACAGACTGGTTGGGCATTTCAGCTAGTTTTTCCATATCGGAATAACTAGAGCATGGGAGGACTAAAGGAGAGAACACAACTAAACATGTCACGGAAACAGGAGATCTCAACTACAAAGAAAAATGAAGACCTCTTGTTTATATTGGTTGCTTAAAACATTACATAGCTCTTGAGATACCATATTTCCTACATTAGATTCAAGTGAGTTATGAACTCCCATTTTCACCCCATATACAGATTGCACGATCACATTGTTTACACATCCACATTTTTACAAAATGCCATATTAGTACCTGTTGTATTCTGCTACCTTTTCTAGCCTCTACTATCCCCCCTCTCCTGCCCTCCCATCTTCTCTCTCTATCCCATCTGCTGTAATTTAACCCTTGGGAATTGGAAACCACACTTTAAACTCACTCTCCTCCCCTTGTTCCCTTCTGTCAAATTACTCATCATCTTCTTCTATTTCTCCTCCTCCTCCTCCTCCTTATACCTTTAATTCATTCATCGTACACTCATGCATTGGTTCATTCATTCCTTTCACATATGGTGTTGGGGATCCAATCAGGACCTTTGAAAGTGTGAAGCCAGCACTCTAGTGCTGAGCCAAAACCCCAGCACCTGTCTTTTTGATTTTATGACTGTTTATATGAAATTGAGAATCGCATTCTGCTATGGTTTACTGATATGTGGATTGACCTAGTCCTTGTTTTCTGGGAGACTTTTGGAAAATATACATGAATTATTAGGAGATTGAAATGAAGAAACAAAGAGGAAATTCCCCAGTTTCTTATTCTTAGAGTCCATACTCTGACTCTGCCTACCTACTGTAAAAACTTTTAAACCCTTACTCCCCATTTCTATATCATTGCCAACAAGTGAACATTCACTGCCCTACAACAAACCAGAGAACTCACATTGAACAATGTTTCCCCAGTAGAGACCAAGACACAATACTTATTAAAAAAAATACCCTAGTTATGAGTTAGCAGGTAAAGCTTTATTTGAGTGTTAAATGTGCTCTAATTATGTGTTTGTGTGTTTGTTGATGTGTGTGGTGTGTGGGTGTGTGTGCTTGTGTGTGAAACAAGCACTGATGTGTAAAATAAATGCAGGATTGCAACGGCCTTCTTAAAAATAAGAAGCAACTTTATCACATTTGAAGCCCAGTGAAGAATCTGCCTGATACTTAACCTACAATTAATTGAAATGTGAAAAATTCAGGCCTCGAAAAACAAAGCCAACATACATACTGAATCTAATCAGTCTGTCTCACCTGTTTTCTAATCACTCCTTTCAATAAACCTAAATTGCCAGCATAAAACATCAGTTGTTCTAAACGAGTGGACGGATGTCCCCTGTCATGGGCTGTGTAAAATACATGGACGATCCGGCACTGATTGTTATCTAGAATGACTTCTGCCTGAACTACTATTGGAGAATTGTTGCTGATATACTGCGGTTCTTATACCAGTAAACTGGAATGAAGGTAATTTCAGGCTGCAAAGGAATAAATTGATTTTACTAACTGGTTTTTGGAAAACACTGCCATGAAAAATTATCAATATGTTCATAAAGGCATCTACATGTCTCTTCACAAGGGTTTTACTTAATGGGGGAGGTGGTGAGGTCTGGATATAACTGAACTGTCCATTAGTAGGTAGAACAATATCATGGGGATCAGAGTGCACATTCCGGTTTGACCTCAATCTAGGTAACATGGATTCATCTCTGTGTAATAGGCCTGCTTCTGAAAAACACAATGTCGAGCTCCAAAAGCAGAACGATACTTTCAGAATACCATGTTATGTTTGTAAATACATAGACAGATAGATATACAGAAATCAAAAATCTGAAAACGGTCTGGAAGTGTACATTTCTATAACTTACAATGTCAGTAGTGGGGGATTAATAGCAGATCAAGAAGACTGTATCGGCATGAGAAATGGTTCAATTTTTGAAGGAGTTTTTTAAATGAAAATGGACAAAAGATTTAAAGGGTTACAGTAAGTGTTGAGGAGTGACTTGGCAAAAGGAGCACAGAGGTGAGAAAGAATTAAGTAGAGTTCAATAGAACCAGGTATAATTTCTGTACACATGACTCCATGAACAGGAGCAAAGGGGACACTTAAAGAAATCATAGGACTAAAGAGAGATCAGGAGGGTTTGTACTAGTCTAGAAATGCTGACCTGAAAACCAACTAAAGTTTCAACTCCTTCTTTTGAGGAACATTAGCTGTGCCGTGCTTTTCAAAAAGGACTTGTCATAACTGATTGATGCCCATGTTAGCAACTCTTCTGAAATTACGTTGAAAGTAGACTAATGTGAGAGTTTCTCTTTAGAGATAATTCAAATTACTTGCATAGGAAGTGGCAGCAGGTCTGGGGATGTTGTAGCTCAGTGGCAGTGACCTTGCCTAGCTTGGGGCTGGCCTGCCATGGACTTTCACCCCAAACACTTGCAAGAAAAGAAAAGGGAGGGAAGGGAGAGAGAAAGTTGGAAGGGAGGAAGGCAAAGTTGGAGGGATGGATGGAGGTATAAAAGAAGGAAGCAGAAAAGGAGAAAAACCAGGAAGGGGGGAAGGAAGCAAGGAAGGTAGGAAATAGGGAGAGCACAAGGGCAGAAAAAGGACTGAGTCACTCAAACAAAAGGCAAGGGACACAAAGACCAATATAGGCCATAAAAGCTGTTTGAACAGTTTAGTCAGCTTTAGAATCTGAGTGACATCAAACTGAATGTTATTGTGACTGGATGGAATCTTCCTACTAACCCCGCCTTGGCCTGGCCTAAACCAAATCAAGGGGTGGGTGGCAGGGAGAGGAATTCTCTCTGGCTGGAGTGGGAGGGACCTAAACATGTGGCACTTGAGGATGCACTGGGTAGGGAAGGGGACAAGACTCCCCTGATGGGCAGTTGAGACAACAAGGCTCCTGGGAGCCCTTGATCAGGGCTCCCACTGCCATACGCACACCACCCACCATACGCTCAGCCCCTGAAGGGGCTCACAGTGGTCTGCTCCGTTGCCTGGTGCAGGTTGGAGTTCCGGACCAAACACCTGAGTGTCCACAGCCTGTGTTGGCCTGCCTGGGCAGGCTGTGGTTGTGGTGGCAAGAGCCAAAGCTGTCTTGGCGTGATGGAGGAGCCAAGGGCTGCCTCTCAGCCATACTAGTGGGTGGTTCTGGAAGAAGCACCCAGGGTTGTGGCAGCATTGTCCGAAGACATGAAGCCAGGCCATCTTCCTTATGGCTTTCCTTGGGAGTTGATGATGTGTACAGCTCTTGGATTTTTTGCTGTTCTCTCACTTGTCTGGAGAGCTTTTCAGTCGGTTAGTAGCAGGCTTTACGTGGGAAGAGAAAAAAGGCTGGCTCTAAATCTTGCTGGACTTATTGAGGCAAAATGTGGACTTGTTGATAAAGTGAGCCTTGTTGAAAAAGAACATAAAGGCTTAGACTCATCTTTAAAGGATTCCAGGTTTGAGAAGGGTTCAAGGGAAGCACAACAGCTGGAGGCAACCTACGAAAAGCTGCATAGGTCCGAATCCAGCCATGGTGTTGAAATGCTCTTTCTAGAAGAAGAGCTCAAAGCACAGAAGGCTAAACATGGTCAACAGGATGAAACGATGGCGCATCTATCAAGAGGGATACAGTCCCTCCAAGGTGAATCTGAATCCCTCAGATCACAAATAGCTGAAGCCAAAACAAACTGGAGACTCTTTCAAGTGAATGAGGAAGAACTGAAGCTGGCAATCAAAGAGGTTTTGAATGAAGGATCCCTACTTCCGCAAACGCAGAGACCAACAATACAAGGAGAAGCTGAAGCACAGAGGGAACAAGGAGGTGTCCAATATAAAGCAAAAATCATATTAGAGGACTCTAAAGTAGCTGGAGAACAAGTTCTAAGGGACACCGAAAATCACATGGAGTCTCTGAGTGAATGCTTGCTGAAGATCAAGGATAGATCTTCTCCAAGCCTGGGAGCCCAAAGGGATGGTGGTCACCTGGAACTGGGAAAGACGAGTGAACCCGAAATTGGTGCTCACTTGGAGGATGAGTCCAAAGGAGCTTTGAGGAACCTGGTTTATGGTGATAAGCTAAAGGCCTCCTTAGAAATCTTGGAAGGAGGAAGAAATCAAAAATGTACTTTCTCATCTGAAGTGGAGAAAACCACGGAAGACCTTACAGAACACCTTAAAAGTCTGCAGACTGAACAGGCATCCTTGCAGTCAGAAAATGCACAGCTACAAAGTGAGAATGAGACCCTACAGAAGAACTTGAAAGTCATGATGGAACGCTATCAAGAAAATACGATGAAACTGCACAGGAAATTAAGAGTGGAGGAAAACTACCGTGTGGAGCAAGAGGAGAAACTTTCCAAAGTCGAAGAAAAGATGAGCCATACAATAAAAGAGCTGGAGACCTACAGAAAGAGAGCCCAATATCTTGAAGAACAATTGCAGAGTACCATTCATTCCTGTCTGGGGAAGATTATTTCCTCTGAGAAAGAAGCACATGCCAGTGAGTTGGCAGCTCGGATTCCTGAAAGAAACCTCAGCTATTTCAGGAAACAAAATGCACGCAACAGACAAAAATTAACTGAGAAGGAGCTGAGATTTGAACTTGTAGGAAAAGATCCCTATGATGCACTGGATGTTTCCAACTCAGCAATGGGCCATCACCAATAGGTCACCCTTCATCTGAAAGGAGACCTCCTCATTTTGAAAAGAGTGGTCCACTCACACTCTCACCTTTCACTCCAGTGGGAGGAGGAAGAGGGTCAAGGGGCCCTGGAGAATCCTCTGGACCATGCGACTAGCAGTAAAGGAAGAGAATCCAGCTGTCATAAGTTCACTGATTTTCAGAGAGCACCTTCTCAGACTGGGCCCCTCTCTCCTCCAGGGGAACAGGCCAGCAGGCTGATGATCCCTCCGCCAGGCCAACCATATTCTTCTGATGCACGTCTTCCTCTACAAAGGCAAGATAGGTTTTACTCACATTGTGGTAGAGCATCGCGACCAGCAGAACACAGAATTCCTAATATGCCTCCTTTGGACTCTGATGTGCCTGATTCACCTCTCCATGCTGAAAACCAAGCAACTGGCTCTGGCTCTGTGTTGGCACCTTTCCCTCCAGTCAGAGGTGCCTTGTTTCCAGTTGACCCAAGGAGTCAGTTCCTGAGAAGAGGACCTTTTTTTTCCTCCACCTCTCCCAGGAAACTTGTCTGGGAACCTGGAGATTATTTTCCACCTGACCCGCCACCCACTCCATTTACAATGTGATGTGTCTATGCAGGGAGGGGGTTTTCCTCACAATCTTCCCCCAACAGCTGGAATTCAGCCCTCTACACCCCCATTCTGAAAGTACAAGTGAGTTCCCTGAAGGGTTCCTTCCACCTGCAAATGAGCCTGTTACTCAACATCCAGAACCAAACAAGAAACCTCACGCTGTTGCTCTCTCTTCAAATGTAATTTGACTTATCTCTCATTTTTAGTTTTTAAGTAACTGCTTTTACTTCAGTGATTGACTATACTTTGGCTCCAATTGAAGCTCAATGAAACAATAATTCTTAAGATAGTATTTTGTGAATAAAGATGGTTTACGTAGGAATCTTCTGAGTAAATTATTCCTATTTTATTTTATTCCAGAGAACAGCATTTAATCTGATGAAGCCACTCTTACATAAACAAGAATGGGAGTTCTAGGTACTTGTAATCTAGCTGATGGAAATATCTTTTAAACTCCCAACAAAGAAGTGTATTTAGTATGACTGTAGCAAATGTAAAGTGACTTTAGGCTTAATGAAGAATTGTCACTGATTTACAGACTGGTTGGGCATTTCAGCTAGTTTTTCCATATCGGAATAACTAGAGCATGGGAGGACTAAAGGAGAGAACACAACTAAACATGTCACGGAAACAGGAGATCTCAACTACAAAGAAAAATGAAGACCTCTTGTTTATATTGGTTGCTTAAAACATTACATAGCTCTTGAGATACCATATTTCCTACATTAGATTCAAGTGAGTTATGAACTCCCATTTTCACCCCATATACAGATTGCACGATCACATTGTTTACACATCCACATTTTTACAAAATGCCATATTAGTACCTGTTGTATTCTGCTACCTTTTCTAGCCTCTACTATCCCCCCTCTCCTGCCCTCCCATCTTCTCTCTCTATCCCATCTGCTGTAATTTAACCCTTGGGAATTGGAAACCACACTTTAAACTCACTCTCCTCCCCTTGTTCCCTTCTGTCAAATTACTCATCATCTTCTTCTATTTCTCCTCCTCCTCCTCCTCCTTATACCTTTAATTCATTCATCGTACACTCATGCATTGGTTCATTCATTCCTTTCACATATGGTGTTGGGGATCCAATCAGGACCTTTGAAAGTGTGAAGCCAGCACTCTAGTGCTGAGCCAAAACCCCAGCACCTGTCTTTTTGATTTTATGACTGTTTATATGAAATTGAGAATCGCATTCTGCTATGGTTTACTGATATGTGGATTGACCTAGTCCTTGTTTTCTGGGAGACTTTTGGAAAATATACATGAATTATTAGGAGATTGAAATGAAGAAACAAAGAGGAAATTCCCCAGTTTCTTATTCTTAGAGTCCATACTCTGACTCTGCCTACCTACTGTAAAAACTTTTAAACCCTTACTCCCCATTTCTATATCATTGCCAACAAGTGAACATTCACTGCCCTACAACAAACCAGAGAACTCACATTGAACAATGTTTCCCCAGTAGAGACCAAGACACAATACTTATTAAAAAAAATACCCTAGTTATGAGTTAGCAGGTAAAGCTTTATTTGAGTGTTAAATGTGCTCTAATTATGTGTTTGTGTGTTTGTTGATGTGTGTGGTGTGTGGGTGTGTGTGCTTGTGTGTGAAACAAGCACTGAGGTGTAAAATAAATGCAGGATTGCAACGGCCTTCTTAAAAATAAGAAGCAACTTTATCACATTTGAAGCCCAGTGAAGAATCTGCCTGATACTTAACCTACAATTAATTGAAATGTGAAAAATTCAGGCCTCGAAAAACAAAGCCAACATACATACTGAATCTAATCAGTCTGTCTCACCTGTTTTCTAATCACTCCTTTCAATAAACCTAAATTGCCAGCATAAAACATCAGTTGTTCTAAACGAGTGGACGGATGTCCCCTGTCATGGGCTGTGTAAAATACATGGACGATCCGGCACTGATTGTTATCTAGAATGACTTCTGCCTGAACTACTATTGGAGAATTGTTGCTGATATACTGCGGTTCTTATACCAGTAAACTGGAATGAAGGTAATTTCAGGCTGCAAAGGAATAAATTGATTTTACTAACTGGTTTTTGGAAAACACTGCCATGAAAAATTATCAATATGTTCATAAAGGCATCTACATGTCTCTTCACAAGGGTTTTACTTAATGGGGGAGGTGGTGAGGTCTGGATATAACTGAACTGTCCATTAGTAGGTAGAACAATATCATGGGGATCAGAGTGCACATTCCGGTTTGACCTCAATCTAGGTAACATGGATTCATCTCTGTGTAATAGGCCTGCTTCTGAAAAACACAATGTCGAGCTCCAAAAGCAGAACGATACTTTCAGAATACCATGTTATGTTTGTAAATACATAGACAGATAGATATACAGAAATCAAAAATCTGAAAACGGTCTGGAAGTGTACATTTCTATAACTTACAATGTCAGTAGTGGGGGATTAATAGCAGATCAAGAAGACTGTATCTGCATGAGAAATGGTTCAATTTTTGAAGGAGTTTTTTAAATGAAAATGGACAAAAGATTTAAAGGGTTACAGTAAGTGTTGAGGAGTGACTTGGCAAAAGGAGCACAGAGGTGAGAAAGAATTAAGTAGAGTTCAATAGAACCAGGTATAATTTCTGTACACATGACTCCATGAACAGGAGCAAAGGGGACACTTAAAGAAATCATAGGACTAAAGAGAGATCAGGAGGGTTTGTACTAGTCTAGAAATGCTGACCTGAAAACCAACTAAAGTTTCAACTCCTTCTTTTGAGGAACATTAGCTGTGCCGTGCTTTTCAAAAAGGACTTGTCATAACTGATTGATGCCCATGTTAGCAACTCTTCTGAAATTACGTTGAAAGTAGACTAATGTGAGAGTTTCTCTTTAGAGATAATTCAAATTACTTGCATAGGAAGTGGCAGCAGGTCTGGGGATGTTGTAGCTCAGTGGCAGTGACCTTGCCTAGCTTGGGGCTGGCCTGCCATGGACTTTCACCCCAAACACTTGCAAGAAAAGAAAAGGGAGGGAAGGGAGAGAGAAAGTTGGAAGGGAGGAAGGCAAAGTTGCAGGGATGGATGGAGGTATAAAAGAAGGAAGCAGAAAAGGAGAAAAACCAGGAAGGGGGGAAGGAAGCAAGGAAGGTAGGAAATAGGGAGAGCACAAGGGCAGAAAAAGGACTGAGTCACTCAAACAAAAGGCAAGGGACACAAAGACCAATATAGGCCATAAAAGCTGTTTGAACAGTTTAGTCAGCTTTAGAATCTGAGTGACATCAAACTGAATGTTATTGTGACTGGATGGAATCTTCCTACTAACCCCGCCTTGGCCTGGCCTAAACCAAATCAAGGGGTGGGTGGCAGGGAGAGGAATTCTCTCTGGCTGGAGTGGGAGGGACCTAAACATGTGGCACTTGAGGATGCACTGGGTAGGGAAGGGGACAAGACTCCCCTGATGGGCAGTTGAGACAACAAGGCTCCTGGGAGCCCTTGATCAGGGCTCCCACCGCCATACGCACACCACCCACCATACGCTCAGCCCCTGAAGGGGCTCACAGTGGTCTGCTCCGTTGCCTGGTGCAGGTTGGAGTTCCGGACCAAACACCTGAGTGTCCACAGCCTGTGTTGGCCTGCCTGGGCAGGCTGTGGTTGTGGTGGCAAGAGCCAAAGCTGTCTTGGCGTGACGGAGGAGCCAAGGGCTGCCTCTCAGCCATACTAGTGGGTGGTTCTGGAAGAAGCACCCAGGGTTGTGGCAGCATTGTCCGAAGACATGAAGCCAGGCCATCTTCCTTATGGCTTTCCTTGGGAGTTGATGATGTGTACAGCTCTTGGATTTTTTGCTGTTCTCTCACTTGTCTGGAGAGCTTTTCAGTCGGTTAGTAGCAGGCTTTACGTGGGAAGAGAAAAAAGGCTGGCTCTAAATCTTGCTGGACTTATTGAGGCAAAATGTGGACTTCTTGATAAAGTGAGCCTTGTTGAAAAAGAACATAAAGGCTTAGACTCATCTTTAAAGGATTCCAGGTTTGAGAAGGGTTCAAGGGAAGCACAACAGCTGGAGGCAACCTACGAAAAGCTGCATAGGTCCGAATCCAGCCATGGCATTGAAATGCTCTTTCTAGAAGAAGAGCCCAAAGCACAGAAGGCTAAACATGGTCAACAGGATGAAACGATGGCGCATCTATCAAGAGGGATACAGTCCCTCCAAGGTGAATCTGAATCCCTCAGATCACAAATAGCTGAAGCCAAAACAAACTGGAGACTCTTTCAAGTGAATGAGGAAGAACTGAAGCTGGCAATCAAAGAGGTTTTGAATGAAGGATCCCTACTTCCGCAAACGCAGAGACCAACAATACAAGGAGAAGCTGAAGCACAGAGGGAACAAGGAGGTGTCCAATATAAAGCAAAAATCATATTAGAGGACTCTAAAGTAGCTGGAGAACAAGTTCTAAGGGACACTGAAAATCACATGGAGTCTCTGAGTGAATGCTTGCTGAAGATGAAGGATAGATCTTCTCCAAGCCTGGGAGCCCAAAGGGATGGTGGTCACCTGGAACTGGGAAAGACGAGTGAACCCGAAATTGGTGCTCACTTGGAGGATGAGTCCAAAGGATCTTTGAGGAACCTGGTTTATGGTGATAAGCTAAAGGCCTCCTTAGAAATCTTGGAAGGAGGAAGAAATCAAAAATGTACTTTCTCATCTGAAGTGGAGAAAACCACGGAAGACCTTACAGAACACCTTAAAAGTCTGCAGACTGAACAGGCATCCTTGCAGTCAGAAAATGCACAGCTACAAAGTGAGAATGAGACCCTACAGAAGAACTTGAAAGTCATGATGGAACGCTATCAAGAAAATACGATGAAACTGCACAGGAAATTAAGAGTGGAGGAAAACTACCGTGTGGAGCAAGAGGAGAAACTTTCCAAAGTCGAAGAAAAGATGAGCCATACAATAAAAGAGCTGGAGACCTACAGAAAGAGAGCCCAATATCTTGAAGAACAATTGCAGAGTACCATTCATTCCTGTCTGGGGAAGATTATTTCCTCTGAGAAAGAAGCACATGCCAGTGAGTTGGCAGCTCGGATTCCTGAAAGAAACCTCAGCTATTTCAGGAAACAAAATGCACGCAACAGACAAAAATTAACTGAGAAGGAGCTGAGATTTGAACTTGTAGGAAAAGATCCCTATGATGCACTGGATGTTTCCAACTCAGCAATGGGCCATCACCAATAGGTCACCCTTCATCTGAAAGGAGACCTCCTCATTTTGAAAAGAGTGGTCCACTCACACTCTCACCTTTCACTCCAGTGGGAGGAGGAAGAGGGTCAAGGGGCCCTGGAGAATCCTCTGGACCATGCGACTAGCAGTAAAGGAAGAGAATCCAGCTGTCATAAGTTCACTGATTTTCAGAGAGCACCTTCTCAGACTGGGCCCCTCTCTCCTCCAGGGGAACAGGCCAGCAGGCTGATGATCCCTCCGCCAGGCCAACCATATTCTTCTGATGCACGTCTTCCTCTACAAAGGCAAGATAGGTTTTACTCAAATTGTGGTAGAGCATCGCGACCAGCAGAACACAGAATTCCTAATATGCCTCCTTTGGACTCTGATGTGCCTGATTCACCTCTCCATGCTGAAAACCAAGCAACTGGCTCTGGCTCTGTGTTGGCACCTTTCTCTCCAGTCAGAGGTGCCTTGTTTCCAGTTGACCCAAGGAGTCAGTTCCTGAGAAGAGGACCTTTTTTTTCCTCCACCTCTCCCAGGAAACTTGTCTGGGAACCTGGAGATTATTTTCCACCTGACCCGCCACCCACTCCATTTACAATGTGATGTGTCTATGCAGGGAGGGGGTTTTCCTCACAATCTTCCCCCAACAGCTGGAATTCAGCCCTCTACACCCCCATTCTGAAAGTACAAGTGAGTTCCCTGAAGGGTTCCTTCCACCTGCAAATGAGCCTGTTACTCAACATCCAGAACCAAACAAGAAACCTCACGCTGTTGCTCTCTCTTCAAATGTAATTTGACTTATCTCTCATTTTTAGTTTTTAAGTAACTGCTTTTACTTCAGTGATTGACTATACTTTGGCTCCAATTGAAGCTCAATGAAACAATAATTCTTAAGATAGTATTTTGTGAATAAAGATGGTTTACGTAGGAATCTTCTGAGTAAATTATTCCTATTTTATTTTATTCCAGAGAACAGCATTTAATCTGATGAAGCCACTCTTACATAAACAAGAATGGGAGTTCTAGGTACTTGTAATCTAGCTGATGGAAATATCTTTTAAACTCCCAACAAAGAAGTGTATTTAGTATGACTGTAGCAAATGTAAAGTGACTTTAGGCTTAATGAAGAATTGTCACTGATTTACAGACTGGTTGGGCATTTCAGCTAGTTTTTCCATATCGGAATAACTAGAGCATGGGAGGACTAAAGGAGAGAACACAACTAAACATGTCACGGAAACAGGAGATCTCAACTACAAAGAAAAATGAAGACCTCTTGTTTATATTGGTTGCTTAAAACATTACATAGCTCTTGAGATACCATATTTCCTACATTAGATTCAAGTGAGTTATGAACTCCCATTTTCACCCCATATACAGATTGCACGATCACATTGTTTACACATCCACATTTTTACAAAATGCCATATTAGTACCTGTTGTATTCTGCTACCTTTTGTAGCCTCTACTATCCCCCCTCTCCTGCCCTCCCATCTTCTCTCTCTATCCCATCTGCTGTAATTTAACCCTTGGGAATTGGAAACCACACTTTAAACTCACTCTCCTCCCCTTGTTCCCTTCTGTCAAATTACTCATCATCTTCTTCTATTTCTCCTCCTCCTCCTCCTCCTTATACCTTTAATTCATTCATCGTACACTCATGCATTGGTTCATTCATTCCTTTCACATATGGTGTTGGGGATCCAATCAGGACCTTTGAAAGTGTGAAGCCAGCACTCTAGTGCTGAGCCAAAACCCCAGCACCTGTCTTTTTGATTTTATGACTGTTTATATGAAATTGAGAATCGCATTCTGCTATGGTTTACTGATATGTGGATTGACCTAGTCCTTGTTTTCTGGGAGACTTTTGGAAAATATACATGAATTATTAGGAGATTGAAATGAAGAAACAAAGAGGAAATTCCCCAGTTTCTTATTCTTAGAGTCCATACTCTGACTCTGCCTACCTACTGTAAAAACTTTTAAACCCTTACTCCCCATTTCTATATCATTGCCAACAAGTGAACATTCACTGCCCTACAACAAACCAGAGAACTCACATTGAACAATGTTTCCCCAGTAGAGACCAAGACACAATACTTATTAAAAAAAATACCCTAGTTATGAGTTAGCAGGTAAAGCTTTATTTGAGTGTTAAATGTGCTCTAATTATGTGTTTGTGTGTTTGTTGATGTGTGTGGTGTGTGGGTGTGTGTGCTTGTGTGTGAAACAAGCACTGAGGTGTAAAATAAATGCAGGATTGCAACGGCCTTCTTAAAAATAAGAAGCAACTTTATCACATTTGAAGCCCAGTGAAGAATCTGCCTGATACTTAACCTACAATTAATTGAAATGTGAAAAATTCAGGCCTCGAAAAACAAAGCCAACATACATACTGAATCTAATCAGTCTGTCTCACCTGTTTTCTAATCACTCCTTTCAATAAACCTAAATTGCCAGCATAAAACATCAGTTGTTCTAAACGAGTGGACGGATGTCCCCTGTCATGGCCTGTGTAAAATACATGGACGATCCGGCACTGATTGTTATCTAGAATGACTTCTGCCTGAACTACTATTGGAGAATTGTTGCTGATATACTGCGGTTCTTATACCAGTAAACTGGAATGAAGGTAATTTCAGGCTGCAAAGGAATAAATTGATTTTACTAACTGGTTTTTGGAAAACACTGCCATGAAAAATTATCAATATGTTCATAAAGGCATCTACATGTCTCTTCACAAGGGTTTTACTTAATGGGGGAGGTGGTGAGGTCTGGATATAACTGAACTGTCCATTAGTAGGTAGAACAATATCATGGGGATCAGAGTGCACATTCCGGTTTGACCTCAATCTAGGTAACATGGATTCATCTCTGTGTAATAGGCCTGCTTCTGAAAAACACAATGTCGAGCTCCAAAAGCAGAACGATACTTTCAGAATACCATGTTATGTTTGTAAATACATAGACAGATAGATATACAGAAATCAAAAATCTGAAAACGGTCTGGAAGTGTACATTTCTATAACTTACAATGTCAGTAGTGGGGGATTAATAGCAGATCAAGAAGACTGTATCTGCATGAGAAATGGTTCAATTTTTGAAGGAGTTTTTTAAATGAAAATGGACAAAAGATTTAAAGGGTTACAGTAAGTGTTGAGGAGTGACTTGGCAAAAGGAGCACAGAGGTGAGAAAGAATTAAGTAGAGTTCAATAGAACCAGGTATAATTTCTGTACACATGACTCCATGAACAGGAGCAAAGGGGACACTTAAAGAAATCATAGGACTAAAGAGAGATCAGGAGGGTTTGTACTAGTCTAGAAATGCTGACCTGAAAACCAACTAAAGTTTCAACTCCTTCTTTTGAGGAACATTAGCTGTGCCGTGCTTTTCAAAAAGGACTTGTCATAACTGATTGATGCCCATGTTAGCAACTCTTCTGAAATTACGTTGAAAGTAGACTAATGTGAGAGTTTCTCTTTAGAGATAATTCAAATTACTTGCATAGGAAGTGGCAGCAGGTCTGGGGATGTTGTAGCTCAGTGGCAGTGACCTTGCCTAGCTTGGGGCTGGCCTGCCATGGACTTTCACCCCAAACACTTGCAAGAAAAGAAAAGGGAGGGAAGGGAGAGAGAAAGTTGGAAGGGAGGAAGGCAAAGTTGGAGGGATGGATGGAGGTATAAAAGAAGGAAGCAGAAAAGGAGAAAAACCAGGAAGGGGGGAAGGAAGCAAGGAAGGTAGGAAATAGGGAGAGCACAAGGGCAGAAAAAGGACTGAGTCACTCAAACAAAAGGCAAGGGACACAAAGACCAATATAGGCCATTAAAGCTGTTTGAACAGTTTAGTCAGCTTTAGAATCTGAGTGACATCAAACTGAATGTTATTGTGACTGGATGGAATCTTCCTACTAACCCCGCCTTGGCCTGGCCTAAACCAAATCAAGGGGTGGGTGGCAGGGAGAGGAATTCTCTCTGGCTGGAGTGGGAGGGACCTAAACATGTGGCACTTGAGGATGCACTGGGTAGGGAAGGGGACAAGACTCCCCTGATGGGCAGTTGAGACAACAAGGCTCCTGGGAGCCCTTGATCAGGGCTCCCACCGCCATACGCACACCACCCACCATACGCTCAGCCCCTGAAGGGGCTCACAGTGGTCTGCTCCGTTGCCTGGTGCAGGTTGGAGTTCCGGACCAAACACCTGAGTGTCCACAGCCTGTGTTGGCCTGCCTGGGCAGGCTGTGGTTGTGGTGGCAAGAGCCAAAGCTGTCTTGGCGTGATGGAGGAGCCAAGGGCTGCCTCTCAGCCATACTAGTGGGTGGTTCTGGAAGAAGCACCCAGGGTTGTGGCAGCATTGTCCGAAGACATGAAGCCAGGCCATCTTCCTTATGGCTTTCCTTGGGAGTTGATGATGTGTACAGCTCTTGGATTTTTTGCTGTTCTCTCACTTGTCTGGAGAGCTTTTCAGTCGGTTAGTAGCAGGCTTTACGTGGGAAGAGAAAAAAGGCTGGCTCTAAATCTTGCTGGACTTATTGAGGCAAAATGTGGACTTCTTGATAAAGTGAGCCTTGTTGAAAAAGAACATAAAGGCTTAGACTCATCTTTAAAGGATTCCAGGTTTGAGAAGGGTTCAAGGGAAGCACAACAGCTGGAGGCAACCTACGAAAAGCTGCATAGGTCCGAATCCAGCCATGGCGTTGAAATGCTCTTTCTAGAAGAAGAGCTCAAAGCACAGAAGGCTAAACATGGTTAACAGGATGAAACGATGGCGCATCTATCAAGAGGGATACAGTCCCTCCAAGGTGAATCTGAATCCCTCAGATCACAAATAGCTGAAGCCAAAACAAACTGGAGACTCTTTCAAGTGAATGAGGAAGAACTGAAGCTGGCAATCAAAGAGGTTTTGAATGAAGGATCCCTACTTCCGCAAACGCAGAGACCAACAATACAAGGAGAAGCTGAAGCACAGAGGGAACAAGGAGGTGTCCAATATAAAGCAAAAATCATATTAGAGGACTCTAAAGTAGCTGGAGAACAAGTTCTAAGGGACACCGAAAATCACATGGAGTCTCTGAGTGAATGCTTGCTGAAGATCAAGGATAGATCTTCTCCAAGCCTGGGAGCCCAAAGGGATGGTGGTCACCTGGAACTGGAAAAGACGAGAGAACCCGAAATTGGTGCTCACTTGGAGGATGAGTCCAAAGGAGCTTTGAGGAACCTGGTTTATGGTGATAAGCTAAAGGCCTCCTTAGAAATCTTGGAAGGAGGAAGAAATCAAAAATGTACTTTCTCATCTGAAGTGGAGAAAACCACGGAAGACCTTACAGAACACCTTAAAAGTCTGCAGACTGAACAGGCATCCTTGCAGTCAGAAAATGCACAGCTACAAAGTGAGAATGAGACCCTACAGAAGAACTTGAAAGTCATGATGGAACGCTATCAAGAAAACACGATGAAACTGCACAGGAAATTAAGAGTGGAGGAAAACTACCGTGTGGAGCAAGAGGAGAAACTTTCCAAAGTCGAAGAAAAGATGAGCCATACAATAAAAGAGCTGGAGACCTACAGAAAGAGAGCCCAATATCTTGAAGAACAATTGCAGAGTACCATTCATTCCTGTCTGGGGAAGATTATTTCCTCTGAGAAAGAAGCACATGCCAGTGAGTTGGCAGCTCGGATTCCTGAAAGAAACCTCAGCTATTTCAGGAAACAAAATGCACGCAACAGACAAAAATTAACTGAGAAGGAGCTGAGATTTGAACTTGTAGGAAAAGATCCCTATGATGCACTGGATGTTTCCAACTCAGCAATGAGCCATCACCAATAGGTCACCCTTCATCTGAAAGGAGACCTCCTCATTTTGAAAAGAGTGGTCCACTCACACTCTCACCTTTCACTCCAGTGGGAGGAGGAAGAGGGTCAAGGGGCCCTGGAGAATCCTCTGGACCATGCGACTAGCAGTAAAGGAAGAGAATCCAGCTGTCATAAGTTCACTGATTTTCAGAGAGCACCTTCTCAGACTGGGCCCCTCTCTCCTCCAGGGGAACAGGCCAGCAGGCTGATGATCCCTCCGCCAGGCCAACCATATTCTTCTGATGCACGTCTTCCTCTACAAAGGCAAGATAGGTTTTACTCAAATTGTGGTAGAGCATCGCGACCAGCAGAACACAGAATTCCTAATATGCCTCCTTTGGACTCTGATGTGCCTGATTCACCTCTCCATGCTGAAAACCAAGCAACTGGCTCTGGCTCTGTGTTGGCACCTTTCCCTCCAGTCAGAGGTGCCTTGTTTCCAGTTGACCCAAGGAGTCAGTTCCTGAGAAGAGGACCTTTTTTTTCCTCCACCTCTCCCAGGAAACTTGTCTGGGAACCTGGAGATTATTTTCCACCTGACCCGCCACCCACTCCATTTCCAATGTGATGTGTCTATGCAGGGAGGGGGTTTTCCTCACAATCTTCCCCCAACAGCTGGAATTCAGCCCTCTACACCCCCATTCTGAAAGTACAAGTGAGTTCCCTGAAGGGTTCCTTCCACCTGCAAATGAGCCTGTTACTCAACATCCAGAACCAAACAAGAAACCTCACGCTGTTGCTCTCTCTTCAAATGTAATTTGACTTATCTCTCATTTTTAGTTTTTAAGTAACTGCTTTTACTTCAGTGATTGACTATACTTTGGCTCCAATTGAAGCTCAATGAAACAATAATTCTTAAGATAGTATTTTGTGAATAAAGATGGTTTACGTAGGAATCTTCTGAGTAAATTTTTCCTATTTTATTTTATTCCAGAGAACAGCATTTAATCTGATGAAGCCACTCTTACATAAACAAGAATGGGAGTTCTAGGTACTTGTAATCTAGCTGATGGAAATATCTTTTAAACTCCCAACAAAGAAGTGTATTTAGTATGACTGTAGCAAATGTAAAGTGACTTTAGGCTTAATGAAGAATTGTCACTGATTTACAGACTGGTTGGGCATTTCAGCTAGTTTTTCCATATCGGAATAACTAGAGCATGGGAGGACTAAAGGAGAGAACACAACTAAACATGTCACGGAAACAGGAGATCTCAACTACAAAGAAAAATGAAGACCTCTTGTTTATATTGGTTGCTTAAAACATTACATAGCTCTTGAGATACCATATTTCCTACATTAGATTCAAGTGAGTTATGAACTCCCATTTTCACCCCATATACAGATTGCACGATCACATTGTTTACACATCCACATTTTTACAAAATGCCATATTAGTACCTGTTGTATTCTGCTACCTTTTCTAGCCTCTACTATCCCCCCTCTCCTGCCCTCCCATCTTCTCTCTCTATCCCATCTGCTGTAATTTAACCCTTGGGAATTGGAAACCACACTTTAAACTCACTCTCCTCCCCTTGTTCCCTTCTGTCAAATTACTCATCATCTTCTTCTATTTCTCCTCCTCCTCCTCCTCCTTATACCTTTAATTCATTCATCGTACACTCATGCATTGGTTCATTCATTCCTTTCACATATGGTGTTGGGGATCCAATCAGGACCTTTGAAAGTGTGAAGCCAGCACTCTAGTGCTGAGCCAAAACCCCAGCACCTGTCTTTTTGATTTTATGACTGTTTATATGAAATTGAGAATCGCATTCTGCTATGGTTTACTGATATGTGGATTGACCTAGTCCTTGTTTTCTGGGAGACTTTTGGAAAATATACATGAATTATTAGGAGATTGAAATGAAGAAACAAAGAGGAAATTCCCCAGTTTCTTATTCTTAGAGTCCATACTCTGACTCTGCCTACCTACTGTAAAAACTTTTAAACCCTTACTCCCCATTTCTATATCATTGCCAACAAGTGAACATTCACTGCCCTACAACAAACCAGAGAACTCACATTGAACAATGTTTCCCCAGTAGAGACCAAGACACAATACTTATTAAAAAAAATACCCTAGTTATGAGTTAGCAGGTAAAGCTTTATTTGAGTGTTAAATGTGCTCTAATTATGTGTTTGTGTGTTTGTTGATGTGTGTGGTGTGTGGGTGTGTGTGCTTGTGTGTGAAACAAGCACTGAGGTGTAAAATAAATGCAGGATTGCAACGGCCTTCTTAAAAATAAGAAGCAACTTTATCACATTTGAAGCCCAGTGAAGAATCTGCCTGATACTTAACCTACAATTAATTGAAATGTGAAAAATTCAGGCCTCGAAAAACAAAGCCAACATACATACTGAATCTAATCAGTCTGTCTCACCTGTTTTCTAATCACTCCTTTCAATAAACCTAAATTGCCAGCATAAAACATCAGTTGTTCTAAACGAGTGGATGGATGTCCCCTGTCATGGGCTGTGTAAAATACATGGACGATCCGGCACTGATTGTTATCTAGAATGACTTCTGCCTGAACTACTATTGGAGAATTGTTGCTGATATACTGCGGTTCTTATACCAGTAAACTGGAATGAAGGTAATTTCAGGCTGCAAAGGAATAAATTGATTTTACTAACTGGTTTTTGGAAAACACTGCCATGAAAAATTATCAATATGTTCATAAAGGCATCTACATGTCTCTTCACAAGGGTTTTACTTAATGGGGGAGGTGGTGAGGTCTGGATATAACTGAACTGTCCATTAGTAGGTAGAACAATATCATGGGGATCAGAGTGCACATTCCGGTTTGACCTCAATCTAGGTAACATGGATTCATCTCTGTGTAATAGGCCTGCTTCTGAAAAACACAATGTCGAGCTCCAAAAGCAGAACGATACTTTCAGAATACCATGTTATGTTTGTAAATACATAGACAGATAGATATACAGAAATCAAAAATCTGAAAACGGTCTGGAAGTGTACATTTCTATAACTTACAATGTCAGTAGTGGGGGATTAATAGCAGATCAAGAAGACTGTATCTGCATGAGAAATGGTTCAATTTTTGAAGGAGTTTTTTAAATGAAAATGGACAAAAAATTTAAAGGGTTACAGTAAGTGTTGAGGAGTGACTTGGCAAAAGGAGCACAGAGGTGAGAAAGAAGTAGAGTTCAATAGAACCAGGTATAATTTCTGTACACATGACTCCATGAACAGGAGCAAAGGGGACACTTAAAGAAATCATAGGACTAAAGAGAGATCAGGAGGGTTTGTACTAGTCTAGAAATGCTGACCTGAAAACCAACTAAAGTTTCAACTCCTTCTTTTGAGGAACATTAGCTGTGCCGTGCTTTTCAAAAAGGACTTGTCATAACTGATTGATGCCCATGTTAGCAACTCTTCTGAAATTACGTTGAAAGTAGACTAATGTGAGAGTTTCTCTTTAGAGATAATTCAAATTACTTGCATAGGAAGTGGCAGCAGGTCTGGGGATGTTGTAGCTCAGTGGCAGTGACCTTGCCTAGCTTGGGGCTGGCCTGCCATGGACTTTCACCCCAAACACTTGCAAGAAAAGAAAAGGGAGGGAAGGGAGAGAGAAAGTTGGAAGGGAGGAAGGCAAAGTTGGAGGGATGGATGGAGGTATAAAAGAAGGAAGCAGAAAAGGAGAAAAACCAGGAAGGGGGGAAGGAAGCAAGGAAGGTAGGAAATAGGGAGAGCACAAGGGCAGAAAAAGGACTGAGTCACTCAAACAAAAGGCAAGGGACACAAAGACCAATATAGGCCATAAAAGCTGTTTGAACAGTTTAGTCAGCTTTAGAATCTGAGTGACATCAAACTGAATGTTATTGTGACTGGATGGAATCTTCCTACTAACCCCGCCTTGGCCTGGCCTAAACCAAATCAAGGGGTGGGTGGCAGGGAGAGGAATTCTCTCTGGCTGGAGTGGGAGGGACCTAAACATGTGGCACTTGAGGATGCACTGGGTAGGGAAGGGGACAAGACTCCCCTGATGGGCAGTTGAGACAACAAGGCTCCTGGGAGCCCTTGATCAGGGCTCCCACCGCCATACGCACACCACCCACCATACGCTCAGCCCCTGAAGGGGCTCACAGTGGTCTGCTCCGTTGCCTGGTGCAGGTTGGAGTTCCGGACCAAACACCTGAGTGTCCACAGCCTGTGTTGGCCTGCCTGGGCAGGCTGTGGTTGTGGTGGCAAGAGCCAAAGCTGTCTTGGCGTGATGGAGGAGCCAAGGGCTGCCTCTCAGCCATACTAGTGGGTGGTTCTGGAAGAAGCACCCAGGGTTGTGGCAGCATTGTCCGAAGACATGAAGCCAGGCCATCTTCCTTATGGCTTTCCTTGGGAGTTGATGATGTGTACAGCTCTTGGATTTTTTGCTGTTCTCTCACTTGTCTGGAGAGCTTTTCAGTCGGTTAGTAGCAGGCTTTACGTGGGAAGAGAAAAAAGGCTGGCTCTAAATCTTGCTGGACTTATTGAGGCAAAATGTGGACTTCTTGATAAAGTGAGCCTTGTTGAAAAAGAACATAAAGGCTTAGACTCATCTTTAAAGGATTCCAGGTTTGAGAAGGGTTCAAGGGAAGCACAACAGCTGGAGGCAACCTACGAAAAGCTGCATAGGTCCGAATCCAGCCATGGCGTTGAAATGCTCTTTCTAGAAGAAGAGCTCAAAGCACAGAAGGCTAAACATGGTCAACAGGATGAAACGATGGCGCATCTATCAAGAGGGATACAGTCCCTCCAAGGTGAATCTGAATCCCTCAGATCACAAATAGCTGAAGCCAAAACAAACTGGAGACTCTTTCAAGTGAATGAGGAAGAACTGAAGCTGGCAATCAAAGAGGTTTTGAATGAAGGATCCCTACTTCCGCAAACGCAGAGACCAACAATACAAGGAGAAGCTGAAGCACAGAGGGAACAAGGAGGTGTCCAATATAAAGCAAAAATCATATTAGAGGACTCTAAAGTAGCTGGAGAACAAGTTCTAAGGGACACCGAAAATCACATGGAGTCTCTGAGTGAATGCTTGCTGAAGATCAAGGATAGATCTTCTCCAAGCCTGGGAGCCCAAAGGGATGGTGGTCACCTGGAACTGGGAAAGACGAGTGAACCCGAAATTGGTGCTCACTTGGAGGATGAGTCCAAAGGAGCTTTGAGGAACCTGGTTTATGGTGATAAGCTAAAGGCCTCCTTAGAAATCTTGGAAGGAGGAAGAAATCAAAAATGTACTTTCTCATCTGAAGTGGAGAAAACCACGGAAGACCTTACAGAACACCTTAAAAGTCTGCAGACTGAACAGGCATCCTTGCAGTCAGAAAATGCACAGCTACAAAGTGAGAATGAGACCCTACAGAAGAACTTGAAAGTCATGATGGAACGCTATCAAGAAAATACGATGAAACTGCACAGGAAATTAAGAGTGGAGGAAAACTACCGTGTGGAGCAAGAGGAGAAACTTTCCAAAGTCGAAGAAAAGATGAGCCATACAATAAAAGAGCTGGAGACCTACAGAAAGAGAGCCCAATATCTTGAAGAACAATTGCAGAGTACCATTCATTCCTGTCTGGGGAAGATTATTTCCTCTGAGAAAGAAGCACATGCCAGTGAGTTGGCAGCTCGGATTCCTGAAAGAAACCTCAGCTATTTCAGGAAACAAAATGCACGCAACAGACAAAAATTAACTGAGAAGGAGCTGAGATTTGAACTTGTAGGAAAAGATCCCTATGATGCACTGGATGTTTCCAACTCAGCAATGGGCCATCACCAATAGGTCACCCTTCATCTGAAAGGAGACCTCCTCATTTTGAAAAGAGTGGTCCACTCACACTCTCACCTTTCACTCCAGTGGGAGGAGGAAGAGGGTCAAGGGGCCCTGGAGAATCCTCTGGACCATGCGACTAGCAGTAAAGGAAGAGAATCCAGCTGTCATAAGTTCACTGATTTTCAGAGAGCACCTTCTCAGACTGGGCCCCTCTCTCCTCCAGGGGAACAGGCCAGCAGGCTGATGATCCCTCTGCCAGGCCAACCATATTCTTCTGATGCACGTCTTCCTCTACAAAGGCAAGATAGGTTTTACTCAAATTGTGGTAGAGCATCGCGACCAGCAGAACACAGAATTCCTAATATGCCTCCTTTGGACTCTGATGTGCCTGATTCACCTCTCCATGCTGAAAACCAAGCAACTGGCTCTGGCTCTGTGTTGGCACCTTTCCCTCCAGTCAGAGGTGCCTTGTTTCCAGTTGACCCAAGGAGTCAGTTCCTGAGAAGAGGACCTTTTTTTTCCTCCACCTCTCCCAGGAAACTTGTCTGGGAACCTGGAGATTATTTTCCACCTGACCCGCCACCCACTCCATTTCCAATGTGATGTGTCTATGCAGGGAGGGGGTTTTCCTCACAATCTTCCCCCAACAGCTGGAATTCAGCCCTCTACACCCCCATTCTGAAAGTACAAGTGAGTTCCCTGAAGGGTTCCTTCCACCTGCAAATGAGCCTGTTACTCAACATCCAGAACCAAACAAGAAACCTCACGCTGTTGCTCTCTCTTCAAATGTAATTTGACTTATCTCTCATTTTTAGTTTTTAAGTAACTGCTTTTACTTCAGTGATTGACTATACTTTGGCTCCAATTGAAGCTCAATGAAACAATAATTCTTAAGATAGTATTTTGTGAATAAAGATGGTTTACGTAGGAATCTTCTGAGTAAATTTTTCCTATTTTATTTTATTCCAGAGAACAGCATTTAATCTGATGAAGCCACTCTTACATAAACAAGAATGGGAGTTCTAGGTACTTGTAATCTAGCTGATGGAAATATCTTTTAAACTCCCAACAAAGAAGTGTATTTAGTATGACTGTAGCAAATGTAAAGTGACTTTAGGCTTAATGAAGAATTGTCACTGATTTACAGACTGGTTGGGCATTTCAGCTAGTTATTCCATATCGGAATAACTAGAGCATGGGAGGACTAAAGGAGAGAACACAACTAAACATGTCACGGAAACAGGAGATCTCAACTACAAAGAAAAATGAAGACCTCTTGTTTATATTGGTTGCTTAAAACATTACATAGCTCTTGAGATACCATATTTCCTACATTAGATTCAAGTGAGTTATGAACTCCCATTTTCACCCCATATACAGATTGCACGATCACATTGTTTACACATCCACATTTTTACAAAATGCCATATTAGTACCTGTTGTATTCTGCTACCTTTTCTAGCCTCTACTATCCCCCCTCTCCTGCCCTCCCATCTTCTCTCTCTATCCCATCTGCTGTAATTTAACCCTTGGGAATTGGAAACCACACTTTAAACTCACTCTCCTCCCCTTGTTCCCTTCTGTCAAATTACTCATCATCTTCTTCTATTTCTCCTCCTCCTCCTCCTCCTTATACCTTTAATTCATTCATCGTACACTCATGCATTGGTTCATTCATTCCTTTCACATATGGTGTTGGGGATCCAATCAGGACCTTTGAAAGTGTGAAGCCAGCACTCTAGTGCTGAGCCAAAACCCCAGCACCTGTCTTTTTGATTTTATGACTGTTTATATGAAATTGAGAATCGCATTCTGCTATGGTTTACTGATATGTGGATTGACCTAGTCCTTGTTTTCTGGGAGACTTTTGGAAAATATACATGAATTATTAGGAGATTGAAATGAAGAAACAAAGAGGAAATTCCCCAGTTTCTTATTCTTAGAGTCCATACTCTGACTCTGCCTACCTACTGTAAAAACTTTTAAACCCTTACTCCCCATTTCTATATCATTGCCAACAAGTGAACATTCACTGCCCTACAACAAACCAGAGAACTCACATTGAACAATGTTTCCCCAGTAGAGACCAAGACACAATACTTATTAAAAAAATACCCTAGTTATGAGTTAGCAGGTAAAGCTTTATTTGAGTGTTATATGTGCTCTAATTATGTGTTTGTGTGTTTGTTGATGTGTGTGGTGTGTGGGTGTGTGTGCTTGTGTGTGAAACAAGCACTGAGGTGTAAAATAAATGCAGGATTGCAACGGCCTTCTTAAAAATAAGAAGCAACTTTATCACATTTGAAGCCCAGTGAAGAATCTGCCTGATACTTAACCTACAATTAATTGAAATGTGAAAAATTCAGGCCTCGAAAAACAAAGCCAACATACATACTGAATCTAATCAGTCTGTCTCACCTGTTTTCTAATCACTCCTTTCAATAAACCTAAATTGCCAGCATAAAACATCAGTTGTTCTAAACGAGTGGACGGATGTCCCCTGTCATGGGCTGTGTAAAATACATGGACGATCCGGCACTGATTGTTATCTAGAATGACTTCTGCCTGAACTACTATTGGAGAATTGTTGCTGATATACTGCGGTTCTTATACCAGTAAACTGGAATGAAGGTAATTTCAGGCTGCAAAGGAATAAATTGATTTTACTAACTGGTTTTTGGAAAACACTGCCATGAAAAATTATCAATATGTTCATAAAGGCATCTACATGTCTCTTCACAAGGGTTTTACTTAATGGGGGAGGTGGTGAGGTCTGGATATAACTGAGCTGTCCATTAGTAGGTAGAACAATATCATGGGGATCAGAGTGCACATTCCGGTTTGACCTCAATCTAGGTAACATGGATTCATCTCTGTGTAATAGGCCTGCTTCTGAAAAACACAATGTCGAGCTCCAAAAGCAGAACGATACTTTCAGAATACCATGTTATGTTTGTAAATACATAGACAGATAGATATACAGAAATCAAAAATCTGAAAACGGTCTGGAAGTGTACATTTCTATAACTTACAATGTCAGTAGTGGGGGATTAATAGCAGATCAAGAAGACTGTATCTGCATGAGAAATGGTTCAATTTTTGAAGGAGTTTTTTAAATGAAAATGGACAAAAGATTTAAAGGGTTACAGTAAGTGTTGAGGAGTGACTTGGCAAAAGGAGCACAGAGGTGAGAAAGAATTAAGTAGAGTTCAATAGAACCAGGTATAATTTCTGTACACATGACTCCATGAACAGGAGCAAAGGGGACACTTAAAGAAATCATAGGACTAAAGAGAGATCAGGAGGGTTTGTACTAGTCTAGAAATGCTGACCTGAAAACCAACTAAAGTTTCAACTCCTTCTTTTGAGGAACATTAGCTGTGCCGTGCTTTTCAAAAAGGACTTGTCATAACTGATTGATGCCCATGTTAGCAACTCTTCTGAAATTACGTTGAAAGTAGACTAATGTGAGAGTTTCTCTTTAGAGATAATTCAAATTACTTGCATAGGAAGTGGCAGCAGGTCTGGGGATGTTGTAGCTCAGTGGCAGTGACCTTGCCTAGCTTGGGGCTGGCCTGCCATGGACTTTCACCCCAAACACTTGCAAGAAAAGAAAAGGGAGGGAAGGGAGAGAGAAAGTTGGAAGGGAGGAAGGCAAAGTTGGAGGGATGGATGGAGGTATAAAAGAAGGAAGCAGAAAAGGAGAAAAACCAGGAAGGGGGGAAGGAAGCAAGGAAGGTAGGAAATAGGGAGAGCACAAGGGCAGAAAAAGGACTGAGTCACTCAAACAAAAGGCAAGGGACACAAAGACCAATATAGGCCATAAAAGCTGTTTGAACAGTTTAGTCAGCTTTAGAATCTGAGTGACATCAAACTGAATGTTATTGTGACTGGATGGAATCTTCCTACTAACCCCGCCTTGGCCTGGCCTAAACCAAATCAAGGGGTGGGTGGCAGGGAGAGGAATTCTCTCTGGCTGGAGTGGGAGGGACCTAAACATGTGGCACTTGAGGATGCACTGGGTAGGGAAGGGGACAAGACTCCCCTGATGGGCAGTTGAGACAACAAGGCTCCTGGGAGCCCTTGATCAGGGCTCCCACCGCCATACGCACACCACCCACCATACGCTCAGCCCCTGAAGGGGCTCACAGTGGTCTGCTCCGTTGCCTGGTGCAGGTTGGAGTTCCGGACCAAACACCTGAGTGTCCACAGCCTGTGTTGGCCTGCCTGGGCAGGCTGTGGTTGTGGTGGCAAGAGCCAAAGCTGTCTTGGCGTGATGGAGGAGCCAAGGGCTGCCTCTCAGCCATACTAGTGGGTGGTTCTGGAAGAAGCACCCAGGGTTGTGGCAGCATTGTCCGAAGACATGAAGCCAGGCCATCTTCCTTATGGCTTTCCTTGGGAGTTGATGATGTGTACAGCTCTTGGATTTTTTGCTGTTCTCTCACTTGTCTGGAGAGCTTTTCAGTCGGTTAGTAGCAGGCTTTACGTGGGAAGAGAAAAAAGGCTGGCTCTAAATCTTGCTGGACTTATTGAGGCAAAATGTGGACTTCTTGATAAAGTGAGCCTTGTTGAAAAAGAACATAAAGGCTTAGACTCATCTTTAAAGGATTCCAGGTTTGAGAAGGGTTCAAGGGAAGCACAACAGCTGGAGGCAACCTACGAAAAGCTGCATAGGTCCGAATCCAGCCATGGCGTTGAAATGCTCTTTCTAGAAGAAGAGCTCAAAGCACAGAAGGCTAAACATGGTCAACAGGATGAAACGATGGCGCATCTATCAAGAGGGATACAGTCCCTCCAAGGTGAATCTGAATCCCTCAGATCACAAATAGCTGAAGCCAAAACAAACTGGAGACTCTTTCAAGTGAATGAGGAAGAACTGAAGCTGGCAATCAAAGAGGTTTTGAATGAAGGATCCCTACTTCCGCAAACGCAGAGACCAACAATACAAGGAGAAGCTGAAGCACAGAGGGAACAAGGAGGTGTCCAATATAAAGCAAAAATCATATTAGAGGACTCTAAAGTAGCTGGAGAACAAGTTCTAAGGGACACCGAAAATCACATGGAGTCTCTGAGTGAATGCTTGCTGAAGATCAAGGATAGATCTTCTCCAAGCCTGGGAGCCCAAAGGGATGGTGGTCACCTGGAACTGGGAAAGACGAGTGAACCCGAAATTGGTGCTCACTTGGAGGATGAGTCCAAAGGAGCTTTGAGGAACCTGGTTTATGGTGATAAGCTAAAGGCCTCCTTAGAAATCTTGGAAGGAGGAAGAAATCAAAAATGTACTTTCTCATCTGAAGTGGAGAAAACCACGGAAGACCTTACAGAACACCTTAAAAGTCTGCAGACTGAACAGGCATCCTTGCAGTCAGAAAATGCACAGCTACAAAGTGAGAATGAGACCCTACAGAAGAACTTGAAAGTCATGATGGAACGCTATCAAGAAAATACGATGAAACTGCACAGGAAATTAAGAGTGGAGGAAAACTACCGTGTGGAGCAAGAGGAGAAACTTTCCAAAGTCGAAGAAAAGATGAGCCATACAATAAAAGAGCTGGAGACCTACAGAAAGAGAGCCCAATATCTTGAAGAACAATTGCAGAGTACCATTCATTCCTGTCTGGGGAAGATTATTTCCTCTGAGAAAGAAGCACATGCCAGTGAGTTGGCAGCTCGGATTCCTGAAAGAAACCTCAGCTATTTCAGGAAACAAAATGCACGCAACAGACAAAAATTAACTGAGAAGGAGCTGAGATTTGAACTTGTAGGAAAAGATCCCTATGATGCACTGGATGTTTCCAACTCAGCAATGGGCCATCACCAATAGGTCACCCTTCATCTGAAAGGAGACCTCCTCATTTTGAAAAGAGTGGTCCACTCACACTCTCACCTTTCACTCCAGTGGGAGGAGGAAGAGGGTCAAGGGGCCCTGGAGAATCCTCTGGACCATGCGACTAGCAGTAAAGGAAGAGAATCCAGCTGTCATAAGTTCACTGATTTTCAGAGAGCACCTTCTCAGACTGGGCCCCTCTCTCCTCCAGGGGAACAGGCCAGCAGGCTGATGATCCCTCCGCCAGGCCAACCATATTCTTCTGATGCACGTCTTCCTCTACAAAGGCAAGATAGGTTTTACTCAAATTGTGGTAGAGCATCGCGACCAGCAGAACACAGAATTCCTAATATGCCTCCTTTGGACTCTGATGTGCCTGATTCACCTCTCCATGCTGAAAACCAAGCAACTGGCTCTGGCTCTGTGTTGGCACCTTTCCCTCCAGTCAGAGGTGCCTTGTTTCCAGTTGACCCAAGGAGTCAGTTCCTGAGAAGAGGACCTTTTTTTTCCTCCACCTCTCCCAGGAAACTTGTCTGGGAACCTGGAGATTATTTTCCACCTGACCCGCCACCCACTCCATTTCCAATGTGATGTGTCTATGCAGGGAGGGGGTTTTCCTCACAATCTTCCCCCAACAGCTGGAATTCAGCCCTCTACACCCCCATTCTGAAAGTACAAGTGAGTTCCCTGAAGGGTTCCTTCCACCTGCAAATGAGCCTGTTACTCAACATCCAGAACCAAACAAGAAACCTCACGCTGTTGCTCTCTCTTCAAATGTAATTTGACTTATCTCTCATTTTTAGTTTTTAAGTAACTGCTTTTACTTCAGTGATTGACTATACTTTGGCTCCAATTGAAGCTCAATGAAACAATAATTCTTAAGATAGTATTTTGTGAATAAAGATGGTTTACGTAGGAATCTTCTGAGTAAATTATTCCTATTTTATTTTATTCCAGAGAACAGCATTTAATCTGATGAAGCCACTCTTACATAAACAAGAATGGGAGTTCTAGGTACTTGTAATCTAGCTGATGGAAATATCTTTTAAACTCCCAACAAAGAAGTGTATTTAGTATGACTGTAGCAAATGTAAAGTGACTTTAGGCTTAATGAAGAATTGTCACTGATTTACAGACTGGTTGGGCATTTCAGCTAGTTTTTCCATATCGGAATAACTAGAGCATGGGAGGACTAAAGGAGAGAACACAACTAAACATGTCACGGAAACAGGAGATCTCAACTACAAAGAAAAATGAAGACCTCTTGTTTATATTGGTTGCTTAAAACATTACATAGCTCTTGAGATACCATATTTCCTACATTAGATTCAAGTGAGTTATGAACTCCCATTTTCACCCCATATACAGATTGCACGATCACATTGTTTACACATCCACATTTTTACAAAATGCCATATTAGTACCTGTTGTATTCTGCTACCTTTTCTAGCCTCTACTATCCCCCCTCTCCTGCCCTCCCATCTTCTCTCTCTATCCCATCTGCTGTAATTTAACCCTTGGGAATTGGAAACCACACTTTAAACTCACTCTCCTCCCCTTGTTCCCTTCTGTCAAATTACTCATCATCTTCTTCTATTTCTCCTCCTCCTCCTCCTCCTTATACCTTTAATTCATTCATCGTACACTCATGCATTGGTTCATTCATTCCTTTCACATATGGTGTTGGGGATCCAATCAGGACCTTTGAAAGTGTGAAGCCAGCACTCTAGTGCTGAGCCAAAACCCCAGCACCTGTCTTTTTGATTTTATGACTGTTTATATGAAATTGAGAATCGCATTCTGCTATGGTTTACTGATATGTGGATTGACCTAGTCCTTGTTTTCTGGGAGACTTTTGGAAAATATACATGAATTATTAGGAGATTGAAATGAAGAAACAAAGAGGAAATTCCCCAGTTTCTTATTCTTAGAGTCCATACTCTGACTCTGCCTACCTACTGTAAAAACTTTTAAACCCTTACTCCCCATTTCTATATCATTGCCAACAAGTGAACATTCACTGCCCTACAACAAACCAGAGAACTCACATTGAACAATGTTTCCCCAGTAGAGACCAAGACACAATACTTATTAAAAAAAATACCCTAGTTATGAGTTAGCAGGTAAAGCTATATTTGAGTGTTAAATGTGCTCTAATTATGTGTTTGTGTGTTTGTTGATGTGTGTGGTGTGTGGGTGTGTGTGCTTGTGTGTGAAACAAGCACTGAGGTGTAAAATAAATGCAGGATTGCAACGGCCTTCTTAAAAATAAGAAGCAACTTTATCACATTTGAAGCCCAGTGAAGAATCTGCCTGATACTTAACCTACAATTAATTGAAATGTGAAAAATTCAGGCCTCGAAAAACAAAGCCAACATACATACTGAATCTAATCAGTCTGTCTCACCTGTTTTCTAATCACTCCTTTCAATAAACCTAAATTGCCAGCATAAAACATCAGTTGTTCTAAACGAGTGGACGGATGTCCCCTGTCATGGGCTGTGTAAAATACATGGACGATCCGGCACTGATTGTTATCTAGAATGACTTCTGCCTGAACTACTATTGGAGAATTGTTGCTGATATACTGCGGTTCTTATACCAGTAAACTGGAATGAAGGTAATTTCAGGCTGCAAAGGAATAAATTGATTTTACTAACTGGTTTTTGGAAAACACTGCCATGAAAAATTATCAATATGTTCATAAAGGCATCTACATGTCTCTTCACAAGGGTTTTACTTAATGGGGGAGGTGGTGAGGTCTGGATATAACTGAACTGTCCATTAGTAGGTAGAACAATATCATGGGGATCAGAGTGCACATTCCGGTTTGACCTCAATCTAGGTAACATGGATTCATCTCTGTGTAATAGGCCTGCTTCTGAAAAACACAATGTCGAGCTCCAAAAGCAGAACGATACTTTCAGAATACCATGTTATGTTTGTAAATACATAGACAGATAGATATACAGAAATCAAAAATCTGAAAACGGTCTGGAAGTGTACATTTCTATAACTTACAATGTCAGTAGTGGGGGATTTGTAGCAGATCAAGAAGACTGAATCTGCATGAGAAATGGTTCAATTTTTGAAGGAGTTTTTTAAATGAAAATGGACAAAAGATTTAAAGGGTTACAGTAAGTGTTGAGGAGTGACTTGGCAAAAGGAGCACAGAGGTGAGAAAGAATTAAGTAGAGTTCAATAGAACCAGGTATAATTTCTGTACACATGACTCCATGAACAGGAGCAAAGGGGACACTTAAAGAAATCATAGGACTAAAGAGAGATCAGGAGGGTTTGTACTAGTCTAGAAATGCTGACCTGAAAACCAACTAAAGTTTCAACTCCTTCTTTTGAGGAACATTAGCTGTGCCGTGCTTTTCAAAAAGGACTTGTCATAACTGATTGATGCCCATGTTAGCAACTCTTCTGAAATTACGTTGAAAGTAGACTAATGTGAGAGTTTCTCTTTAGAGATAATTCAAATTACTTGCATAATAAGTGGCAGCAGGTCTGGGGATGTTGTAGCTCAGTGGCAGTGACCTTGCCTAGCTTGGGGCTGGCCTGCCATGGACTTTCACCCCAAACACTTGCAAGAAAAGAAAAGGGAGGGAAGGGAGAGAGAAAGTTGGAAGGGAGGAAGGCAAAGTTGGAGGGATGGATGGAGGTATAAAAGAAGGAAGCAGAAAAGGAGAAAAACCAGGAAGGGGGGAAGGAAGCAAGGAAGGTAGGAAATAGGGAGAGCACAAGGGCAGAAAAAGGACTGAGTCACTCAAACAAAAGGCAAGGGACACAAAGACCAATATAGGCCATAAAAGCTGTTTGAACAGTTTAGTCAGCTTTAGAATCTGAGTGACATCAAACTGAATGTTATTGTGACTGGATGGAATCTTCCTACTAACCCCGCCTTGGCCTGGCCTAAACCAAATCAAGGGGTGGGTGGCAGGGAGAGGAATTCTCTCTGGCTGGAGTGGGAGGGACCTAAACATGTGGCACTTGAGGATGCACTGGGTAGGGAAGGGGACAAGACTCCCCTGATGGGCAGTTGAGACAACAAGGCTCCTGGGAGCCCTTGATCAGGGCTCCCACCGCCATACGCACACCACCCACCATACGCTCAGCCCCTGAAGGGGCTCACAGTGGTCTGCTCCGTTGCCTGGTGCAGGTTGGAGTTCCGGACCAAACACCTGAGTGTCCACAGCCTGTGTTGGCCTGCCTGGGCAGGCTGTGGTTGTGGTGGCAAGAGCCAAAGCTGTCTTGGCGTGATGGAGGAGCCAAGGGCTGCCTCTCAGCCATACTGGTGGGTGGTTCTGGAAGAAGCACCCAGGGTTGTGGCAGCATTGTCCGAAGACATGAAGCCAGGCCATCTTCCTTATGGCTTTCCTTGGGAGTTGATGATGTGTACAGCTCTTGGATTTTTTGCTGTTCTCTCACTTGTCTGGAGAGCTTTTCAGTCGGTTAGTAGCAGGCTTTACGTGGGAAGAGAAAAAAGGCTGGCTCTAAATCTTGCTGGACTTATTGAGGCAAAATGTGGACTTCTTGATAAAGTGAGCCTTGTTGAAAAAGAACATAAAGGCTTAGACTCATCTTTAAAGGATTCCAGGTTTGAGAAGGGTTCAAGGGAAGCACAACAGCTGGAGGCAACCTACGAAAAGCTGCATAGGTCCGAATCCAGCCATGGCGTTGAAATGCTCTTTCTAGAAGAAGAGCCCAAAGCACAGAAGGCTAAACATGGTCAACAGGATGAAACGATGGCGCATCTATCAAGAGGGATACAGTCCCTCCAAGGTGAATCTGAATCCCTCAGATCACAAATAGCTGAAGCCAAAACAAACTGGAGACTCTTTCAAGTGAATGAGGAAGAACTGAAGCTGGCAATCAAAGAGGTTTTGAATGAAGGATCCCTACTTCCGCAAACGCAGAGACCAACAATACAAGGAGAAGCTGAAGCACAGAGGGAACAAGGAGGTGTCCAATATAAAGCAAAAATCATATTAGAGGACTCTAAAGTAGCTGGAGAACAAGTTCTAAGGGACACCGAAAATCACATGGAGTCTCTGAGTGAATGCTTGCTGAAGATCAAGGATAGATCTTCTCCAAGCCTGGGAGCCCAAAGGGATGGTGGTCACCTGGAACTGGGAAAGACGAGTGAACCCGAAATTGGTGCTCACTTGGAGGATGAGTCCAAAGGAGCTTTGAGGAACCTGGTTTATGGTGATAAGCTAAAGGCCTCCTTAGAAATCTTGGAAGGAGGAAGAAATCAAAAATGTACTTTCTCATCTGAAGTGGAGAAAACCACGGAAGACCTTACAGAACACCTTAAAAGTCTGCAGACTGAACAGGCATCCTTGCAGTCAGAAAATGCACAGCTACAAAGTGAGAATGAGACCCTACAGAAGAACTTGAAAGTCCTGATGGAACGCTATCAAGAAAATACGATGAAACTGCACAGGAAATTAAGAGTGGAGGAAAACTACCGTGTGGAGCAAGAGGAGGAACTTTCCAAAGTCGAAGAAAAGATGAGCCATACAATAAAAGAGCTGGAGACCTACAGAAAGAGAGCCCAATATCTTGAAGAACAATTGCAGAGTACCATTCATTCCTGTCTGGGGAAGATTATTTCCTCTGAGAAAGAAGCACATGCCAGTGAGTTGGCAGCTCGGATTCCTGAAAGAAACCTCAGCTATTTCAGGAAACAAAATGCACGCAACAGACAAAAATTAACTGAGAAGGAGCTGAGATTTGAACTTGTAGGAAAAGATCCCTATGATGCACTGGATGTTTCCAACTCAGCAATGGGCCATCACCAATAGGTCACCCTTCATCTGAAAGGAGACCTCCTCATTTTGAAAAGAGTGGTCCACTCACACTCTCACCTTTCACTCCAGTGGGAGGAGGAAGAGGGTCAAGGGGCCCTGGAGAATCCTCTGGACCATGCGACTAGCAGTAAAGGAAGAGAATCCAGCTGTCATAAGTTCACTGATTTTCAGAGAGCACCTTCTCAGACTGGGCCCCTCTCTCCTCCAGGGGAACAGGCCAGCAGGCTGATGATCCCTCCGCCAGGCCAACCATATTCTTCTGATGCACGTCTTCCTCTACAAAGGCAAGATAGGTTTTACTCAAATTGTGGTAGAGCATCGCGACCAGCAGAACACAGAATTCCTAATATGCCTCCTTTGGACTCTGATGTGCCTGATTCACCTCTCCATGCTGAAAACCAAGCAACTGGCTCTGGCTCTGTGTTGGCACCTTTCCCTCCAGTCAGAGGTGCCTTGTTTCCAGTTGACCCAAGGAGTCAGTTCCTGAGAAGAGGACCTTTTTTTTCCTCCACCTCTCCCAGGAAACTTGTCTGGGAACCTGGAGATTATTTTCCACCTGACCCGCCACCCACTCCATTTCCAATGTGATGTGTCTATGCAGGGAGGGGGTTTTCCTCACAATCTTCCCCCAACAGCTGGAATTCAGCCCTCTACACCCCCATTCTGAAAGTACAAGTGAGTTCCCTGAAGGGTTCCTTCCACCTGCAAATGAGCCTGTTACTCAACATCCAGAACCAAACAAGAAACCTCACGCTGTTGCTCTCTCTTCAAATGTAATTTGACTTATCTCTCATTTTTAGTTTTTAAGTAACTGCTTTTACTTCAGTGATTGACTATACTTTGGCTCCAATTGAAGCTCAATGAAACAATAATTCTTAAGATAGTATTTTGTGAATAAAGATGGTTTACGTAGGAATCTTCTGAGTAAATTATTCCTATTTTATTTTATTCCAGAGAACAGCATTTAATCTGATGAAGCCACTCTTACATAAACAAGAATGGGAGTTCTAGGTACTTGTAATCTAGCTGATGGAAATATCTTTTAAACTCCCAACAAAGAAGTGTATTTAGTATGACTGTAGCAAATGTAAAGTGACTTTAGGCTTAATGAAGAATTGTCACTGATTTACAGACTGGTTGGGCATTTCAGCTAGTTTTTCCATATCGGAATAACTAGAGCATGGGAGGACTAAAGGAGAGAACACAACTAAACATGTCACGGAAACAGGAGATCTCAACTACAAAGAAAAATGAAGACCTCTTGTTTATATTGGTTGCTTAAAACATTACATAGCTCTTGAGATACCATATTTCCTACATTAGATTCAAGTGAGTTATGAACTCCCATTTTCACCCCATATACAGATTGCACGATCACATTGTTTACACATCCACATTTTTACAAAATGCCATATTAGTACCTGTTGTATTCTGCTACCTTTTCTAGCCTCTACTATCCCCCCTCTCCTGCCCTCCCATCTTCTCTCTCTATCCCATCTGCTGTAATTTAACCCTTGGGAATTGGAAACCACACTTTAAACTCACTCTCCTCCCCTTGTTCCCTTCTGTCAAATTACTCATCATCTTCTTCTATTTCTCCTCCTCCTCCTCCTCCTTATACCTTTAATTCATTCATCGTACACTCATGCATTGGTTCATTCATTCCTTTCACATATGGTGTTGGGGATCCAATCAGGACCTTTGAAAGTGTGAAGCCAGCACTCTAGTGCTGAGCCAAAACCCCAGCACCTGTCTTTTTGATTTTATGACTGTTTATATGAAATTGAGAATCGCATTCTGCTATGGTTTACTGATATGTGGATTGACCTAGTCCTTGTTTTCTGGGAGACTTTTGGAAAATATACATGAATTATTAGGAGATTGAAATGAAGAAACAAAGAGGAAATTCCCCAGTTTCTTATTCTTAGAGTCCATACTCTGACTCTGCCTACCTACTGTAAAAACTTTTAAACCCTTACTCCCCATTTCTATATCATTGCCAACAAGTGAACATTCACTGCCCTACAACAAACCAGAGAACTCACATTGAACAATGTTTCCCCAGTAGAGACCAAGACACAATACTTATTAAAAAAAAATACCCTAGTTATGAGTTAGCAGGTAAAGCTTTATTTGAGTGTTAAATGTGCTCTAATTATGTGTTTGTGTGTTTGTTGATGTGTGTGGTGTGTGGGTGTGTGTGCTTGTGTGTGAAACAAGCACTGAGGTGTAAAATAAATGCAGGATTGCAACGGCCTTCTTAAAAATAAGAAGCAACTTTATCACATTTGAAGCCCAGTGAAGAATCTGCCTGATACTTAACCTACAATTAATTGAAATGTGAAAAATTCAGGCCTCGAAAAACAAAGCCAACATACATACTGAATCTAATCAGTCTGTCTCACCTGTTTTCTAATCACTCCTTTCAATAAACCTAAATTGCCAGCATAAAACATCAGTTGTTCTAAACGAGTGGACGGATGTCCCCTGTCATGGGCTGTGTAAAATACATGGACGATCCGGCACTGATTGTTATCTAGAATGACTTCTGCCTGAACTACTATTGGAGAATTGTTGCTGATATACTGCGGTTCTTATACCAGTAAACTGGAATGAAGGTAATTTCAGGCTGCAAAGGAATAAATTGATTTTACTAACTGGTTTTTGGAAAACACTGCCATGAAAAATTATCAATATGTTCATAAAGGCATCTACATGTCTCTTCACAAGGGTTTTACTTAATGGGGGAGGTGGTGAGGTCTGGATATAACTGAACTGTCCATTAGTAGGTAGAACAATATCATGGGGATCAGAGTGCACATTCCGGTTTGACCTCAATCTAGGTAACATGGATTCATCTCTGTGTAATAGGCCTGCTTCTGAAAAACACAATGTCGAGCTCCAAAAGCAGAACGATACTTTCAGAATACCATGTTATGTTTGTAAATACATAGACAGATAGATATACAGAAATCAAAAATCTGAAAACGGTCTGGAAGTGTACATTTCTATAACTTACAATGTCAGTAGTGGGGGATTAATAGCAGATCAAGAAGACTGTATCTGCATGAGAAATGGTTCAATTTTTGAAGGAGTTTTTCAAATGAAAATGGACAAAAGATTTAAAGGGTTACAGTAAGTGTTGAGGAGTGACTTGGCAAAAGGAGCACAGAGGTGAGAAAGAATTAAGTAGAGTTCAATAGAACCAGGTATAATTTCTGTACACATGACTCCATGAACAGGAGCAAAGGGGACACTTAAAGAAATCATAGGACTAAAGAGAGATCAGGAGGGTTTGTACTAGTCTAGAAATGCTGACCTGAAAACCAACTAAAGTTTCAACTCCTTCTTTTGAGGAACATTAGCTGTGCCGTGCTTTTCAAAAAGGACTTGTCATAACTGATTGATGCCCATGTTAGCAACTCTTCTGAAATTACGTTGAAAGTAGACTAATGTGAGAGTTTCTCTTTAGAGATAATTCAAATTACTTGCATAGGAAGTGGCAGCAGGTCTGGGGATGTTGTAGCTCAGTGGCAGTGACCTTGCCTAGCTTGGGGCTGGCCTGCCATGGACTTTCACCCCAAACACTTGCAAGAAAAGAAAAGGGAGGGAAGGGAGAGAGAAAGTTGGAAGGGAGGAAGGCAAAGTTGGAGGGATGGATGGAGGTATAAAAGAAGGAAGCAGAAAAGGAGAAAAACCAGGAAGGGGGGAAGGAAGCAAGGAAGGTAGGAAATAGGGAGAGCACAAGGGCAGAAAAAGGACTGAGTCACTCAAACAAAAGGCAAGGGACACAAAGACCAATATAGGCCATAAAAGCTGTTTGAACAGTTTAGTCAGCTTTAGAATCTGAGTGACATCAAACTGAATGTTATTGTGACTGGATGGAATCTTCCTACTAACCCCGCCTTGGCCTGGCCTAAACCAAATCAAGGGGTGGGTGGCAGGGAGAGGAATTCTCTCTGGCTGGAGTGGGAGGGACCTAAACATGTGGCACTTGAGGATGCACTGGGTAGGGAAGGGGACAAGACTCCCCTGATGGGCAGTTGAGACAACAAGGCTCCTGGGAGCCCTTGATCAGGGCTCCCACCGCCATACGCACACCACCCACCATACGCTCAGCCCCTGAAGGGGCTCACAGTGGTCTGCTCCGTTGCCTGGTGCAGGTTGGAGTTCCGGACCAAACACCTGAGTGTCCACAGCCTGTGTTGGCCTGCCTGGGCAGGCTGTGGTTGTGGTGGCAAGAGCCAAAGCTGTCTTGGCGTGATGGAGGAGCCAAGGGCTGCCTCTCAGCCATACTGGTGGGTGGTTCTGGAAGAAGCACCCAGGGTTGTGGCAGCATTGTCCGAAGACATGAAGCCAGGCCATCTTCCTTATGGCTTTCCTTGGGAGTTGATGATGTGTACAGCTCTTGGATTTTTTGCTGTTCTCTCACTTGTCTGGAGAGCTTTTCAGTCGGTTAGTAGCAGGCTTTACGTGGGAAGAGAAAAAAGGCTGGCTCTAAATCTTGCTGGACTTATTGAGGCAAAATGTGGACTTCTTGATAAAGTGAGCCTTGTTGAAAAAGAACATAAAGGCTTAGACTCATCTTTAAAGGATTCCAGGTTTGAGAAGGGTTCAAGGGAAGCACAACAGCTGGAGGCAACCTACGAAAAGCTGCATAGGTCCGAATCCAGCCATGGCGTTGAAATGCTCTTTCTAGAAGAAGAGCCCAAAGCACAGAAGGCTAAACATGGTCAACAGGATGAAACGATGGCGCATCTATCAAGAGGGATACAGTCCCTCCAAGGTGAATCTGAATCCCTCAGATCACAAATAGCTGAAGCCAAAACAAACTGGAGACTCTTTCAAGTGAATGAGGAAGAACTGAAGCTGGCAATCAAAGAGGTTTTGAATGAAGGATCCCTACTTCCGCAAACGCAGAGACCAACAATACAAGGAGAAGCTGAAGCACAGAGGGAACAAGGAGGTGTCCAATATAAAGCAAAAATCATATTAGAGGACTCTAAAGTAGCTGGAGAACAAGTTCTAAGGGACACCGAAAATCACATGGAGTCTCTGAGTGAATGCTTGCTGAAGATCAAGGATAGATCTTCTCCAAGCCTGGGAGCCCAAAGGGATGGTGGTCACCTGGAACTGGGAAAGACGAGTGAACCCGAAATTGGTGCTCACTTGGAGGATGAGTCCAAAGGAGCTTTGAGGAACCTGGTTTATGGTGATAAGCTAAAGGCCTCCTTAGAAATCTTGGAAGGAGGAAGAAATCAAAAATGTACTTTCTCATCTGAAGTGGAGAAAACCACGGAAGACCTTACAGAACACCTTAAAAGTCTGCAGACTGAACAGGCATCCTTGCAGTCAGAAAATGCACAGCTACAAAGTGAGAATGAGACCCTACAGAAGAACTTGAAAGTCCTGATGGAACGCTATCAAGAAAATACGATGAAACTGCACAGGAATATAAGAGTGGAGGAAAAATACCGTGTGGAGCAAGAGGAGGAACTTTCCAAAGTCGAAGAAAAGATGAGCCATACAATAAAAGAGCTGGAGACCTACAGAAAGAGAGCCCAATATCTTGAAGAACAATTGCAGAGTACCATTCATTCCTGTCTGGGGAAGATTATTTCCTCTGAGAAAGAAGCACATGCCAGTGAGTTGGCAGCTCGGATTCCTGAAAGAAACCTCAGCTATTTCAGGAAACAAAATGCACGCAACAGACAAAAATTAACTGAGAAGGAGCTGAGATTTGAACTTGTAGGAAAAGATCCCTATGATGCACTGGATGTTTCCAACTCAGCAATGGGCCATCACCAATAGGTCACCCTTCATCTGAAAGGAGACCTCCTCATTTTGAAAAGAGTGGTCCACTCACACTCTCACCTTTCACTCCAGTGGGAGGAGGAAGAGGGTCAAGGGGCCCTGGAGAATCCTCTGGACCATGCGACTAGCAGTAAAGGAAGAGAATCCAGCTGTCATAAGTTCACTGATTTTCAGAGAGCACCTTCTCAGACTGGGCCCCTCTCTCCTCCAGGGGAACAGGCCAGCAGGCTGATGATCCCTCCGCCAGGCCAACCATATTCTTCTGATGCACGTCTTCCTCTACAAAGGCAAGATAGGTTTTACTCAAATTGTGGTAGAGCATCGCGACCAGCAGAACACAGAATTCCTAATATGCCTCCTTTGGACTCTGATGTGCCTGATTCACCTCTCCATGCTGAAAACCAAGCAACTGGCTCTGGCTCTGTGTTGGCACCTTTCCCTCCAGTCAGAGGTGCCTTGTTTCCAGTTGACCCAAGGAGTCAGTTCCTGAGAAGAGGACCTTTTTTTTCCTCCACCTCTCCCAGGAAACTTGTCTGGGAACCTGGAGATTATTTTCCACCTGACCCGCCACCCACTCCATTTCCAATGTGATGTGTCTATGCAGGGAGGGGGTTTTCCTCACAATCTTCCCCCAACAGCTGGAATTCAGCCCTCTACACCCCCATTCTGAAAGTACAAGTGAGTTCCCTGAAGGGTTCCTTCCACCTGCAAATGAGCCTGTTACTCAACATCCAGAACCAAACAAGAAACCTCACGCTGTTGCTCTCTCTTCAAATGTAATTTGACTTATCTCTCATTTTTAGTTTTTAAGTAACTGCTTTTACTTCAGTGATTGACTATACTTTGGCTCCAATTGAAGCTCAATGAAACAATAATTCTTAAGATAGTATTTTGTGAATAAAGATGGTTTACGTAGGAATCTTCTGAGTAAATTATTCCTATTTTATTTTATTCCAGAGAACAGCATTTAATCTGATGAAGCCACTCTTACATAAACAAGAATGGGAGTTCTAGGTACTTGTAATCTAGCTGATGGAAATATCTTTTAAACTCCCAACAAAGAAGTGTATTTAGTATGACTGTAGCAAATGTAAAGTGACTTTAGGCTTAATGAAGAATTGTCACTGATTTACAGACTGGTTGGGCATTTCAGCTAGTTTTTCCATATCGGAATAACTAGAGCATGGGAGGACTAAAGGAGAGAACACAACTAAACATGTCACGGAAACAGGAGATCTCAACTACAAAGAAAAATGAAGACCTCTTGTTTATATTGGTTGCTTAAAACATTACATAGCTCTTGAGATACCATATTTCCTACATTAGATTCAAGTGAGTTATGAACTCCCATTTTCACCCCATATACAGATTGCACGATCACATTGTTTACACATCCACATTTTTACAAAATGCCATATTAGTACCTGTTGTATTCTGCTACCTTTTCTAGCCTCTACTATCCCCCCTCTCCTGCCCTCCCATCTTCTCTCTCTATCCCATCTGCTGTAATTTAACCCTTGGGAATTGGAAACCACACTTTAAACTCACTCTCCTCCCCTTGTTCCCTTCTGTCAAATTACTCATCATCTTCTTCTATTTCTCCTCCTCCTCCTCCTCCTTATACCTTTAATTCATTCATCGTACACTCATGCATTGGTTCATTCATTCCTTTCACATATGGTGTTGGGGATCCAATCAGGACCTTTGAAAGTGTGAAGCCAGCACTCTAGTGCTGAGCCAAAACCCCAGCACCTGTCTTTTTGATTTTATGACTGTTTATATGAAATTGAGAATCGCATTCTGCTATGGTTTACTGATATGTGGATTGACCTAGTCCTTGTTTTCTGGGAGACTTTTGGAAAATATACATGAATTATTAGGAGATTGAAATGAAGAAACAAAGAGGAAATTCCCCAGTTTCTTATTCTTAGAGTCCATACTCTGACTCTGCCTACCTACTGTAAAAACTTTTAAACCCTTACTCCCCATTTCTATATCATTGCCAACAAGTGAACATTCACTGCCCTACAACAAACCAGAGAACTCACATTGAACAATGTTTCCCCAGTAGAGACCAAGACACAATACTTATTAAAAAAAAATACCCTAGTTATGAGTTAGCAGGTAAAGCTTTATTTGAGTGTTAAATGTGCTCTAATTATGTGTTTGTGTGTTTGTTGATGTGTGTGGTGTGTGGGTGTGTGTGCTTGTGTGTGAAACAAGCACTGAGGTGTAAAATAAATGCAGGATTGCAACGGCCTTCTTAAAAATAAGAAGCAACTTTATCACATTTGAAGCCCAGTGAAGAATCTGCCTGATACTTAACCTACAATTAATTGAAATGTGAAAAATTCAGGCCTCGAAAAACAAAGCCAACATACATACTGAATCTAATCAGTCTGTCTCACCTGTTTTCTAATCACTCCTTTCAATAAACCTAAATTGCCAGCATAAAACATCAGTTGTTCTAAACGAGTGGACGGATGTCCCCTGTCATGGGCTGTGTAAAATACATGGACGATCCGGCACTGATTGTTATCTAGAATGACTTCTGCCTGAACTACTATTGGAGAATTGTTGCTGATATACTGCGGTTCTTATACCAGTAAACTGGAATGAAGGTTATTTCAGGCTGCAAAGGAATAAATTGATTTTACTAACTGGTTTTTGGAAAACACTGCCATGAAAAATTATCAATATGTTCATAAAGGCATCTACATGTCTCTTCACAAGGGTTTTACTTAATGGGGGAGGTGGTGAGGTCTGGATATAACTGAACTGTCCATTAGTAGGTAGAACAATATCATGGGGATCAGAGTGCACATTCCGGTTTGACCTCAATCTAGGTAACATGGATTCATCTCTGTGTAATAGGCCTGCTTCTGAAAAACACAATGTCGAGCTCCAAAAGCAGAACGATACTTTCAGAATACCATGTTATGTTTGTAAATACATAGACAGATAGATATACAGAAATCAAAAATCTGAAAACGGTCTGGAAGTGTACATTTCTATAACTTACAATGTCAGTAGTGGGGGATTAATAGCAGATCAAGAAGACTGTATCTGCATGAGAAATGGTTCAATTTTTGAAGGAGTTTTTCAAATGAAAATGGACAAAAGATTTAAAGGGTTACAGTAAGTGTTGAGGAGTGACTTGGCAAAAGGAGCACAGAGGTGAGAAAGAATTAAGTAGAGTTCAATAGAACCAGGTATAATTTCTGTACACATGACTCCATGAACAGGAGCAAAGGGGACACTTAAAGAAATCATAGGACTAAAGAGAGATCAGGAGGGTTTGTACTAGTCTAGAAATGCTGACCTGAAAACCAACTAAAGTTTCAACTCCTTCTTTTGAGGAACATTAGCTGTGCCGTGCTTTTCAAAAAGGACTTGTCATAACTGATTGATGCCCATGTTAGCAACTCTTCTGAAATTACGTTGAAAGTAGACTAATGTGAGAGTTTCTCTTTAGAGATAATTCAAATTACTTGCATAGGAAGTGGCAGCAGGTCTGGGGATGTTGTAGCTCAGTGGCAGTGACCTTGCCTAGCTTGGGGCTGGCCTGCCATGGACTTTCACCCCAAACACTTGCAAGAAAAGAAAAGGGAGGGAAGGGAGAGAGAAAGTTGGAAGGGAGGAAGGCAAAGTTGGAGGGATGGATGGAGGTATAAAAGAAGGAAGCAGAAAAGGAGAAAAACCAGGAAGGGGGGAAGGAAGCAAGGAAGGTAGGAAATAGGGAGAGCACAAGGGCAGAAAAAGGACTGAGTCACTCAAACAAAAGGCAAGGGACACAAAGACCAATATAGGCCATAAAAGCTGTTTGAACAGTTTAGTCAGCTTTAGAATCTGAGTGACATCAAACTGAATGTTATTGTGACTGGATGGAATCTTCCTACTAACCCCGCCTTGGCCTGGCCTAAACCAAATCAAGGGGTGGGTGGCAGGGAGAGGAATTCTCTCTGGCTGGAGTGGGAGGGACCTAAACATGTGGCACTTGAGGATGCACTGGGTAGGGAAGGGGACAAGACTCCCCTGATGGGCAGTTGAGACAACAAGGCTCCTGGGAGCCCTTGATCAGGGCTCCCACCGCCATACGCACACCACCCACCATACGCTCAGCCCCTGAAGGGGCTCACAGTGGTCTGCTCCGTTGCCTGGTGCAGGTTGGAGTTCCGGACCAAACACCTGAGTGTCCACAGCCTGTGTTGGCCTGCCTGGGCAGGCTGTGGTTGTGGTGGCAAGAGCCAAAGCTGTCTTGGCGTGATGGAGGAGCCAAGGGCTGCCTCTCAGCCATACTAGTGGGTGGTTCTGGAAGAAGCACCCAGGGTTGTGGCAGCATTGTCCGAAGACATGAAGCCAGGCCATCTTCCTTATGGCTTTCCTTGGGAGTTGATGATGTGTACAGCTCTTGGATTTTTTGCTGTTCTCTCACTTGTCTGGAGAGCTTTTCAGTCGGTTAGTAGCAGGCTTTACGTGGGAAGAGAAAAAAGGCTGGCTCTAAATCTTGCTGGACTTATTGAGGCAAAATGTGGACTTCTTGATAAAGTGAGCCTTGTTGAAAAAGAACATAAAGGCTTAGACTCATCTTTAAAGGATTCCAGGTTTGAGAAGGGTTCAAGGGAAGCACAACAGCTGGAGGCAACCTACGAAAAGCTGCATAGGTCCGAATCCAGCCATGGCGTTGAAATGCTCTTTCTAGAAGAAGAGCTCAAAGCACAGAAGGCTAAACATGGTCAACAGGATGAAACGATGGCGCATCTATCAAGAGGGATACAGTCCCTCCAAGGTGAATCTGAATCCCTCAGATCACAAATAGCTGAAGCCAAAACAAACTGGAGACTCTTTCAAGTGAATGAGGAAGAACTGAAGCTGGCAATCAAAGAGGTTTTGAATGAAGGATCCCTACTTCCGCAAACGCAGAGACCAACAATACAAGGAGAAGCTGAAGCACAGAGGGAACAAGGAGGTGTCCAATATAAAGCAAAAATCATATTAGAGGACTCTAAAGTAGCTGGAGAACAAGTTCTAAGGGACACCGAAAATCACATGGAGTCTCTGAGTGAATGCTTGCTGAAGATCAAGGATAGATCTTCTCCAAGCCTGGGAGCCCAAAGGGATGGTGGTCACCTGGAACTGGGAAAGACGAGTGAACCCGAAATTGGTGCTCACTTGGAGGATGAGTCCAAAGGATCTTTGAGGAACCTGGTTTATGGTGATAAGCTAAAGGCCTCCTTAGAAATCTTGGAAGGAGGAAGAAATCAAAAATGTACTTTCTCATCTGAAGTGGAGAAAACCACGGAAGACCTTACAGAACACCTTAAAAGTCTGCAGACTGAACAGGCATCCTTGCAGTCAGAAAATGCACAGCTACAAAGTGAGAATGAGACCCTACAGAAGAACTTGAAAGTCATGATGGAACGCTATCAAGAAAATACGATGAAACTGCACAGGAAATTAAGAGTGGAGGAAAACTACCGTGTGGAGCAAGAGGAGAAACTTTCCAAAGTCGAAGAAAAGATGAGCCATACAATAAAAGAGCTGGAGACCTACAGAAAGAGAGCCCAATATCTTGAAGAACAATTGCAGAGTACCATTCATTCCTGTCTGGGGAAGATTATTTCCTCTGAGAAAGAAGCACATGCCAGTGAGTTGGCAGCTCGGATTCCTGAAAGAAACCTCAGCTATTTCAGGAAACAAAATGCACGCAACAGACAAAAATTAACTGAGAAGGAGCTGAGATTTGAACTTGTAGGAAAAGATCCCTATGATGCACTGGATGTTTCCAACTCAGCAATGGGCCATCACCAATATGTCACCCTTCATCTGAAAGGAGACCTCCTCATTTTGAAAAGAGTGGTCCACTCACACTCTCACCTTTCACTCCAGTGGGAGGAGGAAGAGGGTCAAGGGGCCCTGGAGAATCCTCTGGACCATGCGACTAGCAGTAAAGGAAGAGAATCCAGCTGTCATAAGTTCACTGATTTTCAGAGAGCACCTTCTCAGACTGGGCCCCTCTCTCCTCCAGGGGAACAGGCCAGCAGGCTGATGATCCCTCTGCCAGGCCAACCATATTCTTCTGATGCACGTCTTCCTCTACAAAGGCAAGATAGGTTTTACTCAAATTGTGGTAGAGCATCGCGACCAGCAGAACACAGAATTCCTAATATGCCTCCTTTGGACTCTGATGTGCCTGATTCACCTCTCCATGCTGAAAACCAAGCAACTGGCTCTGGCTCTGTGTTGGCACCTTTCCCTCCAGTCAGAGGTGCCTTGTTTCCAGTTGACCCAAGGAGTCAGTTCCTGAGAAGAGGACCTTTTTTTTCCTCCACCTCTCCCAGGAAACTTGTCTGGGAACCTGGAGATTATTTTCCACCTGACCCGCCACCCACTCCATTTCCAATGTGATGTGTCTATGCAGGGAGGGGGTTTTCCTCACAATCTTCCCCCAACAGCTGGAATTCAGCCCTCTACACCCCCATTCTGAAAGTACAAGTGAGTTCCCTGAAGGGTTCCTTCCACCTGCAAATGAGCCTGTTACTCAACATCCAGAACCAAACAAGAAACCTCACGCTGTTGCTCTCTCTTCAAATGTAATTTGACTTATCTCTCATTTTTAGTTTTTAAGTAACTGCTTTTACTTCAGTGATTGACTATACTTTGGCTCCAATTGAAGCTCAATGAAACAATAATTCTTAAGATAGTATTTTGTGAATAAAGATGGTTTACGTAGGAATCTTCTGAGTAAATTATTCCTATTTTATTTTATTCCAGAGAACAGCATTTAATCTGATGAAGCCACTCTTACATAAACAAGAATGGGAGTTCTAGGTACTTGTAATCTAGCTGATGGAAATATCTTTTAAACTCCCAACAAAGAAGTGTATTTAGTATGACTGTAGCAAATGTAAAGTGACTTTAGGCTTAATGAAGAATTGTCACTGATTTACAGACTGGTTGGGCATTTCAGCTAGTTTTTCCATATCGGAATAACTAGAGCATGGGAGGACTAAAGGAGAGAACACAACTAAACATGTCACGGAAACAGGAGATCTCAACTACAAAGAAAAATGAAGACCTCTTGTTTATATTGGTTGCTTAAAACATTACATAGCTCTTGAGATACCATATTTCCTACATTAGATTCAAGTGAGTTATGAACTCCCATTTTCACCCCATATACAGATTGCACGATCACATTGTTTACACATCCACATTTTTACAAAATGCCATATTAGTACATGTTGTATTCTGCTACCTTTTCTAGCCTCTACTATCCCCCCTCTCCTGCCCTCCCATCTTCTCTCTCTATCCCATCTGCTGTAATTTAACCCTTGGGAATTGGAAACCACACTTTAAACTCACTCTCCTCCCCTTGTTCCCTGCTGTCAAATTACTCATCATCTTCTTCTATTTCTCCTCCTCCTCCTCCTCCTTATACCTTTAATTCATTCATCGTACACTCATGCATTGGTTCATTCATTCCTTTCACATATGGTGTTGGGGATCCAATCAGGACCTTTGAAAGTGTGAAGCCAGCACTCTAGTGCTGAGCCAAAACCCCAGCACCTGTCTTTTTGATTTTATGACTGTTTATATGAAATTGAGAATCGCATTCTGCTATGGTTTACTGATATGTGGATTGACCTAGTCCTTGTTTTCTGGGAGACTTTTGGAAAATATACATGAATTATTAGGAGATTGAAATGAAGAAACAAAGAGGAAATTCCCCAGTTTCTTATTCTTAGAGTCCATACTCTGACTCTGCCTACCTACTGTAAAAACTTTTAAACCCTTACTCCCCATTTCTATATCATTGCCAACAAGTGAACATTCACTGCCCTACAACAAACCAGAGAACTCACATTGAACAATGTTTCCCCAGTAGAGACCAAGACACAATACTTATTAAAAAAAATACCCTAGTTATGAGTTAGCAGGTAAAGCTTTATTTGAGTGTTAAATGTGCTCTAATTATGTGTTTGTGTGTTTGTTGATGTGTGTGGTGTGTGGGTGTGTGTGCTTGTGTGTGAAACAAGCACTGAGGTGTAAAATAAATGCAGGATTGCAACGGCCTTCTTAAAAATAAGAAGCAACTTTATCACATTTGAAGCCCAGTGAAGAATCTGCCTGATACTTAACCTACAATTAATTGAAATGTGAAAAATTCAGGCCTCGAAAAACAAAGCCAACATACATACTGAATCTAATCAGTCTGTCTCACCTGTTTTCTAATCACTCCTTTCAATAAACCTAAATTGCCAGCATAAAACATCAGTTGTTCTAAACGAGTGGACGGATGTCCCCTGTCATGGGCTGTGTAAAATACATGGACGATCCGGCACTGATTGTTATCTAGAATGACTTCTGCCTGAACTACTATTGGAGAATTGTTGCTGATATACTGCGGTTCTTATACCAGTAAACTGGAATGAAGGTAATTTCAGGCTGCAAAGGAATAAATTGATTTTACTAACTGGTTTTTGGAAAACACTGCCATGAAAAATTATCAATATGTTCATAAAGGCATCTACATGTCTCTTCACAAGGGTTTTACTTAATGGGGGAGGTGGTGAGGTCTGGATATAACTGAACTGTCCATTAGTAGGTAGAACAATATCATGGGGATCAGAGTGCACATTCCGGTTTGACCTCAATCTAGGTAACATGGATTCATCTCTGTGTAATAGGCCTGCTTCTGAAAAACACAATGTCGAGCTCCAAAAGCAGAACGATACTTTCAGAATACCATGTTATGTTTGTAAATACATAGACAGATAGATATACAGAAATCAAAAATCTGAAAACGGTCTGGAAGTGTACATTTCTATAACTTACAATGTCAGTAGTGGGGGATTAATAGCAGATCAAGAAGACTGTATCTGCATGAGAAATGGTTCAATTTTTGAAGGAGTTTTTCAAATGAAAATGGACAAAAGATTTAAAGGGTTACAGTAAGTGTTGAGGAGTGACTTGGCAAAAGGAGCACAGAGGTGAGAAAGAATTAAGTAGAGTTCAATAGAACCAGGTATAATTTCTGTACACATGACTCCATGAACAGGAGCAAAGGGGACACTTAAAGAAATCATAGGACTAAAGAGAGATCAGGAGGGTTTGTACTAGTCTAGAAATGCTGACCTGAAAACCAACTAAAGTTTCAACTCCTTCTTTTGAGGAACATTAGCTGTGCCGTGCTTTTCAAAAAGGACTTGTCATAACTGATTGATGCCCATGTTAGCAACTCTTCTGAAATTACGTTGAAAGTAGACTAATGTGAGAGTTTCTCTTTAGAGATAATTCAAATTACTTGCATAGGAAGTGGCAGCAGGTCTGGGGATGTTGTAGCTCAGTGGCAGTGACCTTGCCTAGCTTGGGGCTGGCCTGCCATGGACTTTCACCCCAAACACTTGCAAGAAAAGAAAAGGGAGGGAAGGGAGAGAGAAAGTTGGAAGGGAGGAAGGCAAAGTTGGAGGGATGGATGGAGGTATAAAAGAAGGAAGCAGAAAAGGAGAAAAACCAGGAAGGGGGGAAGGAAGCAAGGAAGGTAGGAAATAGGGAGAGCACAAGGGCAGAAAAAGGACTGAGTCACTCAAACAAAAGGCAAGGGACACAAAGACCAATATAGGCCATAAAAGCTGTTTGAACAGTTTAGTCAGCTTTAGAATCTGAGTGACATCAAACTGAATGTTATTGTGACTGGATGGAATCTTCCTACTAACCCCGCCTTGGCCTGGCCTAAACCAAATCAAGGGGTGGGTGGCAGGGAGAGGAATTCTCTCTGGCTGGAGTGGGAGGGACCTAAACATGTGGCACTTGAGGATGCACTGGGTAGGGAAGGGGACAAGACTCCCCTGATGGGCAGTTGAGACAACAAGGCTCCTGGGAGCCCTTGATCAGGGCTCCCACCGCCATACGCACACCACCCACCATACGCTCAGCCCCTGAAGGGGCTCACAGTGGTCTGCTCCGTTGCCTGGTGCAGGTTGGAGTTCCGGACCAAACACCTGAGTGTCCACAGCCTGTGTTGGCCTGCCTGGGCAGGCTGTGGTTGTGGTGGCAAGAGCCAAAGCTGTCTTGGCGTGACGGAGGAGCCAAGGGCTGCCTCTCAGCCATACTAGTGGGTGGTTCTGGAAGAAGCACCCAGGGTTGTGGCAGCATTGTCCGAAGACATGAAGCCAGGCCATCTTCCTTATGGCTTTCCTTGGGAGTTGATGATGTGTACAGCTCTTGGATTTTTTGCTGTTCTCTCACTTGTCTGGAGAGCTTTTCAGTCGGTTAGTAGCAGGCTTTACGTGGGAAGAGAAAAAAGGCTGGCTCTAAATCTTGCTGGACTTATTGAGGCAAAATGTGGACTTCTTGATAAAGTGAGCCTTGTTGAAAAAGAACATAAAGGCTTAGACTCATCTTTAAAGCATTCCAGGTTTGAGAAGGGTTCAAGGGAAGCACAACAGCTGGAGGCAACCTACGAAAAGCTGCATAGGTCCGAATCCAGCCATGGCATTGAAATGCTCTTTCTAGAAGAAGAGCTCAAAGCACAGAAGGCTAAACATGGTCAACAGGATGAAACGATGGCGCATCTATCAAGAGGGATACAGTCCCTCCAAGGTGAATCTGAATCCCTCAGATCACAAATAGCTGAAGCCAAAACAAACTGGAGACTCTTTCAAGTGAATGAGGAAGAACTGAAGCTGGCAATCAAAGAGGTTTTGAATGAAGGATCCCTACTTCCGCAAACGCAGAGACCAACAATACAAGGAGAAGCTGAAGCACAGAGGGAACAAGGAGGTGTCCAATATAAAGCAAAAATCATATTAGAGGACTCTAAAGTAGCTGGAGAACAAGTTCTAAGGGACACCGAAAATCACATGGAGTCTCTGAGTGAATGCTTGCTGAAGATCAAGGATAGATCTTCTCCAAGCCTGGGAGCCCAAAGGGATGGTGGTCACCTGGAACTGGGAAAGACGAGTGAACCCGAAATTGGTGCTCACTTGGAGGATGAGTCCAAAGGAGCTTTGAGGAACCTGGTTTATGGTGAAAAGCTAAAGGCCTCCTTAGAAATCTTGGAAGGAGGAAGAAATCAAAAATGTACTTTCTCATCTGAAGTGGAGAAAACCACGGAAGACCTTACAGAACACCTTAAAAGTCTGCAGACTGAACAGGCATCCTTGCAGTCAGAAAATGCACAGCTACAAAGTGAGAATGAGACCCTACAGAAGAACTTGAAAGTCATGATGGAACGCTATCAAGAAAATACGATGAAACTGCACAGGAAATTAAGAGTGGAGGAAAACTACCGTGTGGAGCAAGAGGAGGAACTTTCCAAAGTCGAAGAAAAGATGAGCCATACAATAAAAGAGCTGGAGACCTTACAGAAAGAGAGCCCAATATCTTGAAGAACAATTGCAGAGTACCATTCATTCCTGTCTGGGGAAGATTATTTCCTCTGAGAAAGAAGCACATGCCAGTGAGTTGGCAGCTCGGATTCCTGAAAGAAACCTCAGCTATTTCAGGAAACAAAATGCACGCAACAGACAAAAATTAACTGAGAAGGAGCTGAGATTTGAACTTGTAGGAAAAGATCCCTATGATGCACCGGATGTTTCCAACTCAGCAATGGGCCATCACCAATAGGTCATCCTTCATCTGAAAGGAGACCTCCTCATTTTGAAAAGAGTGGTCCACTCACACTCTCACCTTTCACTCCAGTGGGAGGAGGAAGAGGGTCAAGGGGCCCTGGAGAATCCTCTGGACCATGCGACTAGCAGTAAAGGAAGAGAATCCAGCTGTCATAAGTTCACTGATTTTCAGAGAGCACCTTCTCAGACTGGGCCCCTCTCTCCTCCAGGGGAACAGGCCAGCAGGCTGATGATCCCTCCGCCAGGCCAACCATATTCTTCTGATGCACGTCTTCCTCTACAAAGGCAAGATAGGTTTTACTCAAATTGTGGTAGAGCATCGCGACCAGCAGAACACAGAATTCCTAATATGCCTCCTTTGGACTCTGATGTGCCTGATTCACCTCTCCATGCTGAAAACCAAGCAACTGGCTCTGGCTCTGTGTTGGCACCTTTCCCTCCAGTCAGAGGTGCCTTGTTTCCAGTTGACCCAAGGAGTCAGTTCCTGAGAAGAGGACCTTTTTTTTCCTCCACCTCTCCCAGGAAACTTGTCTGGGAACCTGGAGATTATTTTCCACCTGACCCGCCACCCACTCCATTTCCAATGTGATGTGTCTATGCAGGGAGGGGGTTTTCCTCACAATCTTCCCCCAACAGCTGGAATTCAGCCCTCTACACCCCCATTCTGAAAGTACAAGTGAGTTCCCTGAAGGGTTCCTTCCACCTGCAAATGAGCCTGTTACTCAACATCCAGAACCAAACAAGAAACCTCACGCTGTTGCTCTCTCTTCAAATGTAATTTGACTTATCTCTCATTTTTAGTTTTTAAGTAACTGCTTTTACTTCAGTGATTGACTATACTTTGGCTCCAATTGAAGCTCAATGAAACAATAATTCTTAAGATACTATTTTGTGAATAAAGATGGTTTACGTAGGAATCTTCTGAGTAAATTATTCCTATTTTATTTTATTCCAGAGAACAGCATTTAATCTGATGAAGCCACTCTTACATAAACAAGAATGGGAGTTCTAGGTACTTGTAATCTAGCTGATGGAAATATCTTTTAAACTCCCAACAAAGAAGTGTATTTAGTATGACTGTAGCAAATGTAAAGTGACTTTAGGCTTAATGAAGAATTGTCACTGATTTACAGACTGGTTGGGCATTTCAGCTAGTTTTTCCATATCGGAATAACTAGAGCATGGGAGGACTAAAGGAGAGAACACAACTAAACATGTCACGGAAACAGGAGATCTCAACTACAAAGAAAAATGAAGACCTCTTGTTTATATTGGTTGCTTAAAACATTACATAGCTCTTGAGATACCATATTTCCTACATTAGATTCAAGTGAGTTATGAACTCCCATTTTCACCCCATATACAGATTGCACGATCACATTGTTTACACATCCACATTTTTACAAAATGCCATATTAGTACCTGTTGTATTCTGCTACCTTTTCTAGCCTCTACTATCCCCCCTCTCCTGCCCTCCCATCTTCTCTCTCTATCCCATCTGCTGTAATTTAACCCTTGGGAATTGGAAACCACACTTTAAACTCACTCTCCTCCCCTTGTTCCCTTCTGTCAAATTACTCATCATCTTCTTCTATTTCTCCTCCTCCTCCTCCTCCTTATACCTTTAATTCATTCATCGTACACTCATGCATTGGTTCATTCATTCCTTTCACATATGGTGTTGGGGATCCAATCAGGACCTTTGAAAGTGTGAAGCCAGCACTCTAGTGCTGAGCCAAAACCCCAGCACCTGTCTTTTTGATTTTATGACTGTTTATATGAAATTGAGAATCGCATTCTGCTATGGTTTACTGATATGTGGATTGACCTAGTCCTTGTTTTCTGGGAGACTTTTGGAAAATATACATGAATTATTAGGAGATTGAAATGAAGAAACAAAGAGGAAATTCCCCAGTTTCTTATTCTTAGAGTCCATACTCTGACTCTGCCTACCTACTGTAAAAACTTTTAAACCCTTACTCCCCATTTCTATATCATTGCCAACAAGTGAACATTCACTGCCCTACAACAAACCAGAGAACTCACATTGAACAATGTTTCCCCAGTAGAGACCAAGACACAATACTTATTAAAAAAAATACCCTAGTTATGAGTTAGCAGGTAAAGCTTTATTTGAGTGTTAAATGTGCTCTAATTATGTGTTTGTGTGTTTGTTGATGTGTGTGGTGTGTGGGTGTGTGTGCTTGTGTGTGAAACAAGCACTGAGGTGTAAAATAAATGCAGGATTGCAACGGCCTTCTTAAAAATAAGAAGCAACTTTATCACATTTGAAGCCCAGTGAAGAATCTGCCTGATACTTAACCTACAATTAATTGAAATGTGAAAAATTCAGGCCTCGAAAAACAAAGCCAACATACATACTGAATCTAATCAGTCTGTCTCACCTGTTTTCTAATCACTCCTTTCAATAAACCTAAATTGCCAGCATAAAACATCAGTTGTTCTAAACGAGTGGACGGATGTCCCCTGTCATGGGCTGTGTAAAATACATGGACGATCCGGCACTGATTGTTATCTAGAATGACTTCTGCCTGAACTACTATTGGAGAATTGTTGCTGATATACTGCGGTTCTTATACCAGTAAACTGGAATGAAGGTAATTTCAGGCTGCAAAGGAATAAATTGATTTTACTAACTGGTTTTTGGAAAACACTGCCATGAAAAATTATCAATATGTTCATAAAGGCATCTACATGTCTCTTCACAAGGGTTTTACTTAATGGGGGAGGTGGTGAGGTCTGGATATAACTGAACTGTCCATTAGTAGGTAGAACAATATCATGGGGATCAGAGTGCACATTCCGGTTTGACCTCAATCTAGGTAACATGGATTCATCTCTGTGTAATAGGCCTGCTTCTGAAAAACACAATGTCGAGCTCCAAAAGCAGAACGATACTTTCAGAATACCATGTTATGTTTGTAAATACATAGACAGATAGATATACAGAAATCAAAAATCTGAAAACGGTCTGGAAGTGTACATTTCTATAACTTACAATGTCAGTAGTGGGGGATTAATAGCAGATCAAGAAGACTGTATCTGCATGAGAAATGGTTCAATTTTTGAAGGAGTTTTTTAAATGAAAATGGACAAAAGATTTAAAGGGTTACAGTAAGTGTTGAGGAGTGACTTGGCAAAAGGAGCACAGAGGTGAGAAAGAATTAAGTAGAGTTCAATAGAACCAGGTATAATTTCTGTACACATGACTCCATGAACAGGAGCAAAGGGGACACTTAAAGAAATCATAGGACTAAAGAGAGATCAGGAGGGTTTGTACTAGTCTAGAAATGCTGACCTGAAAACCAACTAAAGTTTCAACTCCTTCTTTTGAGGAACATTAGCTGTGCCGTGCTTTTCAAAAAGGACTTGTCATAACTGATTGATGCCCATGTTAGCAACTCTTCTGAAATTACGTTGAAAGTAGACTAATGTGAGAGTTTCTCTTTAGAGATAATTCAAATTACTTGCATAGGAAGTGGCAGCAGGTCTGGGGATGTTGTAGCTCAGTGGCAGTGACCTTGCCTAGCTTGGGGCTGGCCTGCCATGGACTTTCACCCCAAACACTTGCAAGAAAAGAAAAGGGAGGGAAGGGAGAGAGAAAGTTGGAAGGGAGGAAGGCAAAGTTGGAGGGATGGATGGAGGTATAAAAGAAGGAAGCAGAAAAGGAGAAAAACCAGGAAGGGGGGAAGGAAGCAAGGAAGGTAGGAAATAGGGAGAGCACAAGGGCAGAAAAAGGACTGAGTCACTCAAACAAAAGGCAAGGGACACAAAGACCAATATAGGCCATAAAAGCTGTTTGAACAGTTTAGTCAGCTTTAGAATCTGAGTGACATCAAACTGAATGTTATTGTGACTGGATGGAATCTTCCTACTAACCCCGCCTTGGCCTGGCCTAAACCAAATCAAGGGGTGGGTGGCAGGGAGAGGAATTCTCTCTGGCTGGAGTGGGAGGGACCTAAACATGTGGCACTTGAGGATGCACTGGGTAGGGAAGGGGACAAGACTCCCCTGATGGGCAGTTGAGACAACAAGGCTCCTGGGAGCCCTTGATCAGGGCTCCCACCGCCATACGCACACCACCCACCATACGCTCAGCCCCTGAAGGGGCTCACAGTGGTCTGCTCCGTTGCCTGGTGCAGGTTGGAGTTCCGGACCAAACACCTGAGTGTCCACAGCCTGTGTTGGCCTGCCTGGGCAGGCTGTGGTTGTGGTGGCAAGAGCCAAAGCTGTCTTGGCGTGACGGAGGAGCCAAGGGCTGCCTCTCAGCCATACTAGTGGGTGGTTCTGGAAGAAGCACCCAGGGTTGTGGCAGCATTGTCCGAAGACATGAAGCCAGGCCATCTTCCTTATGGCTTTCCTTGGGAGTTGATGATGTGTACAGCTCTTGGATTTTTTGCTGTTCTCTCACTTGTCTGGAGAGCTTTTCAGTCGGTTAGTAGCAGGCTTTACGTGGGAAGAGAAAAAAGGCTGGCTCTAAATCTTGCTGGACTTATTGAGGCAAAATGTGGACTTCTTGATAAAGTGAGCCTTGTTGAAAAAGAACATAAAGGCTTAGACTCATCTTTAAAGGATTCCAGGTTTGAGAAGGGTTCAAGGGAAGCACAACAGCTGGAGGCAACCTACGAAAAGCTGCATAGGTCCGAATCCAGCCATGGCGTTGAAATGCTCTTTCTAGATGAAGAGCCCAAAGCACAGAAGGCTAAACATGGTCAACAGGATGAAACGATGGCGCATCTATCAAGAGGGATACAGTCCCTCCAAGGTGAATCTGAATCCCTCAGATCACAAATAGCTGAAGCCAAAACAAACTGGAGACTCTTTCAAGTGAATGAGGAAGAACTGAAGCTGGCAATCAAAGAGGTTTTGAATGAAGGATCCCTACTTCCGCAAACGCAGAGACCAACAATACAAGGAGAAGCTGAAGCACAGAGGGAACAAGGAGGTGTCCAATATAAAGCAAAAATCATATTAGAGGACTCTAAAGTAGCTGGAGAACAAGTTCTAAGGGACACTGAAAATCACATGGAGTCTCTGAGTGAATGCTTGCTGAAGATGAAGGATAGATCTTCTCCAAGCCTGGGAGCCCAAAGGGATGGTGGTCACCTGGAACTGGGAAAGACGAGTGAACCCGAAATTGGTGCTCACTTGGAGGATGAGTCCAAAGGAGCTTTGAGGAACCTGGTTTATGGTGATAAGCTAAAGGCCTCCTTAGAAATCTTGGAAGGAGGAAGAAATCAAAAATGTACTTTCTCATCTGAAGTGGAGAAAACAACGGAAGACCTTACAGAACACCTTAAAAGTCTGCAGACTGAACAGGCATCCTTGCAGTCAGAAAATGCACAGCTACAAAGTGAGAATGAGACCCTACAGAAGAACTTGAAAGTCATGATGGAACACTATCAAGAAAATACGATGAAACTGCACAGGAAATTAAGAGTGGAGGGAAACTACCGTGTGGAGCAAGAGGAGAAACTTTCCAAAGTCGAAGAAAAGATGAGCCATACAATAAAAGAGCTGGAGACCTACAGAAAGAGAGCCCAATATCTTGAAGAACAATTGCAGAGTACCATTCATTCCTGTCTGGGGAAGATTATTTCCTCTGAGAAAGAAGCACATGCCAGTGAGTTGGCAGCTCGGATTCCTGAAAGAAACCTCAGCTATTTCAGGAAACAAAATGCACGCAACAGACAAAAATTAACTGAGAAGGAGCTGAGATTTGAACTTGTAGGAAAAGATCCCTATGATGCACTGGATGTTTCCAACTCAGCAATGGGCCATCACCAATAGGTCACCCTTCATCTGAAAGGAGTCCTCCTCATTTTGAAAAGAGTGGTCACTCACACTCTCACCTTTCACTCCAGTGGGAGGAGGAAGGGGTCAAGGGGCCCTGGAGAATCCTCTGGACCATGCGACTAGCAGTAAAAGGAAGAGAAATCCAGCTGTCATAAGTTCACTGATTTTCAGAGAGCACCTTCTCAGACTGGGCCCCTCTCTCCTCCAGGGAACAGGCAGCAGGCTGATGATCCCTCCGCCAGGCCAACCATATTCTTCTGATGCACGTCTTCCTCTACAAAGGCAAGATAGGTTTTACTCAAATTGTGGTAGAGCATCGCGACCAGCAGAACACAGAATTCCTAATATGCCTCCTTTGGACTCTGATGTGCCTGATTCACCTCTCCATGCTGAAAACCAAGCACTGGCTCTGGCTCTGTGTTGGCACCTTTCCCTCCAGTCAGAGGTGCCTTGTTCCAGTTGAACCCAAGGAGTCAGTTCCTGAGAAGAGGACCTTTTTTTTCCTCCACCTCTCCCAGGAAACTTGTCTGGGAACCTGGAGATATTTTCCACCTGACCCGCCACCCACTCCATTTCCATGTGATGTGTCTATGCAGGGAGGGGGTTTTCCTCACAATTTTCCCCCAACAGCTGGAATTCAGCCCTCTACACCCCCATTCTGAAAGTACAAGTGAGTTCCTGAAGGGTTCCTTCCACCTGCAAATGAGCCTGTTACTCAACATCCAGAACCAAACAAGAAACCTCACGCTGTTGCTCTCTCTTCAAATGTAATTTGACTTATCTCTCATTTTTAGTTTTTAAGTAACTGCTTTTACTTCAGTGATTGACTATACTTTGGCTCAATTGAAGCTCAATGAAACAATAATTCTTAAGATAGTATTTTGTGAATAAAGATGGTTTACGTAGAATCTTCTGAGTAAATTATTCCTATTTTATTTTATTCCAGAGAACAGCATTTAATCTGATGAAGCACTCTTACATAAACAAGAATGGGAGTTCTAGGTACTTGTAATCTAGCTGATGGAAATATCTTTTAAAACTCCCAACAAAGAAGTGTATTTAGTATGACTGTAGCAAATGTAAAGTGACTTTAGGCTTAATGAAGAATTGTCACTGATTTACAGACTGGTTGGGCATTTCAGCTAGTTTTCCATATCGGAATAACTAGAGCATGGGAGGACTAAAGGAGAGAACACAACTAAACAGTCACGGAAACAGGAGATCTCAACTACAAAGAAAAATGAAGACTCTTGTTTATATTGGTTGCTTAAAACATTACATAGCTCTTGAGATACCATATTTCCTACATTAGATTCAAGTGAGTTATGAACTCCCATTTTCCACCCATATACAGATTGCCACGATCACATTGTTTACACATCCACATTTTTACAAAATGCCATATTAGTACCTGTTGTATTCTGCTACCTTTTCTAGCCTCTACTATCCCCCCTCTCTGCCCTCCCATCTTCTCTCTCTATCCCATCTGCTGTAATTTAACCCTTGGGAATTGGAAACCACACTTTAAACTCACTCTCCTCCCTTGTTCCCTTCTGTCAAATTACTCATCATCTTCTTCTATTTCTCCTCCTCCTCCTCCTCCTTATACCTTTAATTCATTCATCGTACACTCATGCATTGGTTCATTCATTCCTTTCACATATGGTGTTGGGGATCCAATCAGGACCTTTGAAAGTGTGAAGCCAGCACTCTAGTGCTGAGCCAAAACCCCAGCACCTGTCTTTTTGATTTTATGACTGTTTATATGAAATTGAGAATCGCATTCTGCTATGGTTTACTGATATGTGGATTGACCTAGTCCTTGTTTTCTGGGAGACTTTTGGAAAATATACATGAATTATTAGGAGATTGAAATGAAGAAACAAAGAGGAAATTCCCCAGTTTCTTATTCTTAGAGTCCATACTCTGACTCTGCCTACCTACTGTAAAAACTTTTAAACCCTTACTCCCCATTTCTATATCATTGCCAACAAGTGAACATTCACTGCCCTACAACAAACCAGAGAACTCACATTGAACAATGTTTCCCCAGTAGAGACCAAGACACAATACTTATTAAAAAAAAATACCCTAGTTATGAGTTAGCAGGTAAAGCTTTATTTGAGTGTTAAATGTGCTCTAATTATGTGTTTGTGTGTTTGTTGATGTGTGTGGTGTGTGGGTGTGTGTGCTTGTGTGTGAAACAAGCACTGAGGTGTAAAATAAATGCAGGATTGCAACGGCCTTCTTAAAAATAAGAAGCAACTTTATCACATTTGAAGCCCAGTGAAGAATCTGCCTGATACTTAACCTACAATTAATTGAAATGTGAAAAATTCAGGCCTCGAAAAACAAAGCCAACATACATACTGAATCTAATCAGTCTGTCTCACCTGTTTTCTAATCACTCCTTTCAATAAACCTAAATTGCCAGCATAAAACATCAGTTGTTCTAAACGAGCGGACGGATGTCCCCTGTCATGGGCTGTGTAAAATACATGGACGATCCGGCACTGATTGTTATCTAGAATGACTTCTGCCTGAACTACTATTGGAGAATTGTTGCTGATATACTGCGGTTCTTATACCAGTAAACTGGAATGAAGGTAATTTCAGGCTGCAAAGGAATAAATTGATTTTACTAACTGGTTTTTGGAAAACACTGCCATGAAAAATTATCAATATGTTCATAAAGGCATCTACATGTCTCTTCACAAGGGTTTTACTTAATGGGGGAGGTGGTGAGGTCTGGATATAACTGAACTGTCCATTAGTAGGTAGAATAATATCATGGGAATCAGAGTGCACATTCCGGTTTGACCTCAATCTAGGTAACATGGATTCATCTCTGTGTAATACCCCTGCTTCTGAAAAACACAATGTCGAGCTCCAAAAGCAGAACGATACTTTCAGAATACCATGTTATGTTTGTAAATACATAGACAGATAGATATACAGAAATCAAAAATCTGAAAACGGTCTGGAAGTGTACATTTCTATAACTTACAATGTCAGTAGTGGGGGATTAATAGCAGATCAAGAAGACTGTATCTGCATGAGAAATGGTTCAATTTTTGAAGGAGTTTTTTAAATGAAAATGGACAAAAGATTTAAAGGGTTACAGTAAGTGTTGAGGAGTGACTTGGCAAAAGGAGCACAGAGGTGAGAAAGAATTAAGTAGAGTTCAATAGAACCAGGTATAATTTCTGTACACATGACTCCATGAACAGGAGCAAAGGGGACACTTAAAGAAATCATAGGACTAAAGAGAGATCAGGAGGGTTTGTACTAGTCTAGAAATGCTGACCTGAAAACCAACTAAAGTTTCAACTCCTTCTTTTGAGGAACATTAGCTGTGCCGTGCTTTTCAAAAAGGACTTGTCATAACTGATTGATGCCCATGTTAGCAACTCTTCTGAAATTACGTTGAAAGTAGACTAATGTGAGAGTTTCTCTTTAGAGATAATTCAAATTACTTGCATAGGAAGTGGCAGCAGGTCTGGGGATGTTGTAGCTCAGTGGCAGTGACCTTGCCTAGCTTGGGGCTGGCCTGCCATGGACTTTCACCCCAAACACTTGCAAGAAAAGAAAAGGGAGGGAAGGGAGAGAGAAAGTTGGAAGGGAGGAAGGCAAAGTTGGAGGGATGGATGGAGGTATAAAAGAAGGAAGCAGAAAAGGAGAAAAACCAGGAAGGGGGGAAGGAAGCAAGGAAGGTAGGAAATAGGGAGAGCACAAGGGCAGAAAAAGGACTGAGTCACTCAAACAAAAGGCAAGGGACACAAAGACCAATATAGGCCATTAAAGCTGTTTGAACAGTTTAGTCAGCTTTAGAATCTGAGTGACATCAAACTGAATGTTATTGTGACTGGATGGAATCTTCCTACTAACCCCGCCTTGGCCTGGCCTAAACCAAATCAAGGGGTGGGTGGCAGGGAGAGGAATTCTCTCTGGCTGGAGTGGGAGGGACCTAAACATGTGGCACTTGAGGATGCACTGGGTAGGGAAGGGGACAAGACTCCCCTGATGGGCAGTTGAGACAACAAGGCTCCTGGGAGCCCTTGATCAGGGCTCCCACTGCCATACGCACACCACCCACCATACGCTCAGCCCCTGAAGGGGCTCACAGTGGTCTGCTCCGTTGCCTGGTGCAGGTTGGAGTTCCGGACCAAACACCTGAGTGTCCACAGCCTGTGTTGGCCTGCCTGGGCAGGCTGTGGTTGTGGTGGCAAGAGCCAAAGCTGTCTTGGCGTGATGGAGGAGCCAAGGGCTGCCTCTCAGCCATACTAGTGGGTGGTTCTGGAAGAAGCACCCAGGGTTGTGGCAGCATTGTCCGAAGACATGAAGCCAGGCCATCTTCCTTATGGCTTTCCTTGGGAGTTGATGATGTGTACAGCTCTTGGATTTTTTGCTGTTCTCTCACTTGTCTGGAGAGCTTTTCAGTCGGTTAGTAGCAGGCTTTACGTGGGAAGAGAAAAAAGGCTGGCTCTAAATCTTGCTGGACTTATTGAGGCAAAATGTGGATTTCTTGATAAAGTGAGCCTTGTTGAAAAAGAACATAAAGGCTTAGACTCATCTTTAAAGGATTCCAGGTTTGAGAAGGGTTCAAGGGAAGCACAACAGCTGGAGGCAACCTACGAAAAGCTGCATAGGTCCGAATCCAGCCATGGCGTTGAAATGCTCTTTCTAGAAGAAGAGCTCAAAGCACAGAAGGCTAAACATGGTCAACAGGATGAAACGATGGCGCATCTATCAAGAGGGATACAGTCCCTCCAAGGTGAATCTGAATCCCTCAGATCACAAATAGCTGAAGCCAAAACAAACTGGAGACTCTTTCAAGTGAATGAGGAAGAACTGAAGCTGGCAATCAAAGAGGTTTTGAATGAAGGATCCCTACTTCCGCAAACGCAGAGACCAACAATACAAGGAGAAGCTGAAGCACAGAGGGAACAAGGAGGTGTCCAATATAAAGCAAAAATCATATTAGAGGACTCTAAAGTAGCTGGAGAACAAGTTCTAAGGGACACCGAAAATCACATGGAGTCTCTGAGTGAATGCTTGCTGAAGATGAAGGATAGATCTTCTCCAAGCCTGGGAGCCCAAAGGGATGGTGGTCACCTGGAACTGGGAAAGACGAGTGAACCCGAAATTGGTGCTCACTTGGAGGATGAGTCCAAAGGAGCTTTGAGGAACCTGGTTTATGGTGATAAGCTAAAGGCCTCCTTAGAAATCTTGGAAGGAGGAAGAAATCAAAAATGTACTTTCTCATCTGAAGTGGAGAAAACCACGGAAGACCTTACAGAACACCTTAAAAGTCTGCAGACTGAACAGGCATCCTTGCAGTCAGAAAATGCACAGCTACAAAGTGAGAATGAGACCCTACAGAAGAACTTGAAAGTCATGATGGAACGCTATCAAGAAAATACGATGAAACTGCACAGGAAATTAAGAGTGGAGGAAAACTACCGTGTGGAGCAAGAGGAGAAACTTTCCAAAGTCGAAGAAAAGATGAGCCATACAATAAAAGAGCTGGAGACCTACAGAAAGAGAGCCCAATATCTTGAAGAACAATTGCAGAGTACCATTCATTCCTGTCTGGGGAAGATTATTTCCTCTGAGAAAGAAGCACATGCCAGTGAGTTGGCAGCTCGGATTCCTGAAAGAAACCTCAGCTATTTCAGGAAACAAAATGCACGCAACAGACAAAAATTAACTGAGAAGGAGCTGAGATTTGAACTTGTAGGAAAAGATCCCTATGATGCACTGGATGTTTCCAACTCAGCAATGGGCCATCACCAATAGGTCACCCTTCATCTGAAAGGAGACCTCCTCATTTTGAAAAGAGTGGTCCACTCACACTCTCACCTTTCACTCCAGTGGGAGGAGGAAGAGGGTCAAGGGGCCCTGGAGAATCCTCTGGACCATGCGACTAGCAGTAAAGGAAGAGAATCCAGCTGTCATAAGTTCACTGATTTTCAGAGAGCACCTTCTCAGACTGGGCCCCTCTCTCCTCCACGGGAACAGGCCAGCAGGCTGATGATCCCTCCGCCAGGCCAACCATATTCTTCTGATGCACGTCTTCCTCTACAAAGGCAAGATAGGTTTTACTCAAATTGTGGTAGAGCATCGCGACCAGCAGAACACAGAATTCCTAATATGCCTCCTTTGGACTCTGATGTGCCTGATTCACCTCTCCATGCTGAAAACCAAGCAACTGGCTCTGGCTCTGTGTTGGCACCTTTCCCTCCAGTCAGAGGTGCCTTGTTTCCAGTTGACCCAAGGAGTCAGTTCCTGAGAAGAGGACCTTTTTTTTCCTCCACCTCTCCCAGGAAACTTGTCTGGGAACCTGGGGATTATTTTCCACCTGACCCGCCACCCACTCCATTTCCAATGTGATGTGTCTATGCAGGGAGGGGGTTTTCCTCACAATCTTCCCCCAACAGCTGGAATTCAGCCCTCTACACCCCCATTCTGAAAGTACAAGTGAGTTCCCTGAAGGGTTCCTTCCACCTGCAAATGAGCCTGTTACTCAACATCCAGAACCAAACAAGAAACCTCACGCTGTTGCTCTCTCTTCAAATGTAATTTGACTTATCTCTCATTTTTAGTTTTTAAGTAACTGCTTTTACTTCAGTGATTGACTATACTTTGGCTCCAATTGAAGCTCAATGAAACAATAATTCTTAAGATAGTATTTTGTGAATAAAGATGGTTTACGTAGGAATCTTCTGAGTAAATTTTTCCTATTTTATTTTATTCCAGAGAACAGCATTTAATCTGATGAAGCCACTCTTACATAAACAAGAATGGGAGTTCTAGGTACTTGTAATCTAGCTGATGGAAATATCTTTTAAACTCCCAACAAAGAAGTGTATTTAGTATGACTGTAGCAAATGTAAAGTGACTTTAGGCTTAATGAAGAATTGTCACTGATTTACAGACTGGTTGGGCATTTCAGATAGTTATTCCATATCGGAATAACTAGAGCATGGGAGGACTAAAGGAGAGAACACAACTAAACATGTCACGGAAACAGGAGATCTCAACTACAAAGAAAAATGAAGACCTCTTGTTTATATTGGTTGCTTAAAACATTACATAGCTCTTGAGATACCATATTTCCTACATTAGATTCAAGTGAGTTATGAACTCCCATTTTCACCCCATATACAGATTGCACGATCACATTGTTTACACATCCACATTTTTACAAAATGCCATATTAGTACCTGTTGTATTCTGCTACCTTTTCTAGCCTCTACTATCCCCCCTCTCCTGCCCTCCCATCTTCTCTCTCTATCCCATCTGCTGTAATTTAACCCTTGGGAATTGGAAACCACACTTTAAACTCACTCTCCTCCCCTTGTTCCCTTCTGTCAAATTACTCATCATCTTCTTCTATTTCTCCTCCTCCTCCTCCTCCTTATACCTTTAATTCATTCATCGTACACTCATGCATTGGTTCATTCATTCCTTTCACATATGGTGTTGGGGATCCAATCAGGACCTTTGAAAGTGTGAAGCCAGCACTCTAGTGCTGAGCCAAAACCCCAGCACCTGTCTTTTTGATTTTATGACTGTTTATATGAAATTGAGAATCGCATTCTGCTATGGTTTACTGATATGTGGATTGACCTAGTCCTTGTTTTCTGGGAGACTTTTGGAAAATATACATGAATTATTAGGAGATTGAAATGAAGAAACAAAGAGGAAATTCCCCAGTTTCTTATTCTTAGAGTCCATACTCTGACTCTGCCTACCTACTGTAAAAACTTTTAAACCCTTACTCCCCATTTCTATATCATTGCCAACAAGTGAACATTCACTGCCCTACAACAAACCAGAGAACTCACATTGAACAATGTTTCCCCAGTAGAGACCAAGACACAATACTTATTAAAAAAATACCCTAGTTATGAGTTAGCAGGTAAAGCTTTATTTGAGTGTTAAATGTGCTCTAATTATGTGTTTGTGTGTTTGTTGATGTGTGTGGTGTGTGGGTGTGTGTGCTTGTGTGTGAAACAAGCACTGAGGTGTAAAATAAATGCAGGATTGCAACGGCCTTCTTAAAAATAAGAAGCAACTTTATCACATTTGAAGCCCAGTGAAGAATCTGCCTGATACTTAACCTACAATTAATTGAAATGTGAAAAATTCAGGCCTCGAAAAACAAAGCCAACATACATACTGAATCTAATCAGTCTGTCTCACCTGTTTTCTAATCACTCCTTTCAATAAACCTAAATTGCCAGCATAAAACATCAGTTGTTCTAAACGAGTGGACGGATGTCCCCTGTCATGGGCTGTGTAAAATACATGGACGATCCGGCACTGATTGTTATCTAGAATGACTTCTGCCTGAACTACTATTGGAGAATTGTTGCTGATATACTGCGGTTCTTATACCAGTAAACTGGAATGAAGGTAATTTCAGGCTGCAAAGGAATAAATTGATTTTACTAACTGGTTTTTGGAAAACACTGCCATGAAAAATTATCAATATGTTCATAAAGGCATCTACATGTCTCTTCACAAGGGTTTTACTTAATGGGGGAGGTGGTGAGGTCTGGATATAACTGAACTGTCCATTAGTAGGTAGAACAATATCATGGGGATCAGAGTGCACATTCCGGTTTGACCTCAATCTAGGTAACATGGATTCATCTCTGTGTAATAGGCCTGCTTCTGAAAAACACAATGTCGAGCTCCAAAAGCAGAACGATACTTTCAGAATACCATGTTATGTTTGTAAATACATAGACAGATAGATATACAGAAATCAAAAATCTGAAAACGGTCTGGAAGTGTACATTTCTATAACTTACAATGTCAGTAGTGGGGGATTAATAGCAGATCAAGAAGACTGTATCTGCATGAGAAATGGTTCAATTTTTGAAGGAGTTTTTTAAATGAAAATGGACAAAAGATTTAAAGGGTTACAGTAAGTGTTGAGGAGTGACTTGGCAAAAGGAGCACAGAGGTGAGAAAGAATTAAGTAGAGTTCAATAGAACCAGGTATAATTTCTGTACACATGACTCCATGAACAGGAGCAAAGGGGACACTTAAAGAAATCATAGGACTAAAGAGAGATCAGGAGGGTTTGTACTAGTCTAGAAATGCTGACCTGAAAACCAACTAAAGTTTCAACTCCTTCTTTTGAGGAACATTAGCTGTGCCGTGCTTTTCAAAAAGGACTTGTCATAACTGATTGATGCCCATGTTAGCAACTCTTCTGAAATTACGTTGAAAGTAGACTAATGTGAGAGTTTCTCTTTAGAGATAATTCAAATTACTTGCATAGGAAGTGGCAGCAGGTCTGGGGATGTTGTAGCTCAGTGGCAGTGACCTTGCCTAGCTTGGGGCTGGCCTGCCATGGACTTTCACCCCAAACACTTGCAAGAAAAGAAAAGGGAGGGAAGGGAGAGAGAAAGTTGGAAGGGAGGAAGGCAAAGTTGGAGGGATGGATGGAGGTATAAAAGAAGGAAGCAGAAAAGGAGAAAAACCAGGAAGGGGGGAAGGAAGCAAGGAAGGTAGGAAATAGGGAGAGCACAAGGGCAGAAAAAGGACTGAGTCACTCAAACAAAAGGCAAGGGACACAAAGACCAATATAGGCCATAAAAGCTGTTTGAACAGTTTAGTCAGCTTTAGAATCTGAGTGACATCAAACTGAATGTTATTGTGACTGGATGGAATCTTCCTACTAACCCCGCCTTGGCCTGGCCTAAACCAAATCAAGGGGTGGGTGGCAGGGAGAGGAATTCTCTCTGGCTGGAGTGGGAGGGACCTAAACATGTGGCACTTGAGGATGCACTGGGTAGGGAAGGGGACAAGACTCCCCTGATGGGCAGTTGAGACAACAAGGCTCCTGGGAGCCCTTGATCAGGGCTCCCACCGCCATACGCACACCACCCACCATACGCTCAGCCCCTGAAGGGGCTCACAGTGGTCTGCTCCGTTGCCTGGTGCAGGTTGGAGTTCCGGACCAAACACCTGAGTGTCCACAGCCTGTGTTGGCCTGCCTGGGCAGGCTGTGGTTGTGGTGGCAAGAGCCAAAGCTGTCTTGGCGTGATGGAGGAGCCAAGGGCTGCCTCTCAGCCATACTAGTGGGTGGTTCTGGAAGAAGCACCCAGGGTTGTGGCAGCATTGTCCGAAGACATGAAGCCAGGCCATCTTCCTTATGGCTTTCCTTGGGAGTTGATGATGTGTACAGCTCTTGGATTTTTTGCTGTTCTCTCACTTGTCTGGAGAGCTTTTCAGTCGGTTAGTAGCAGGCTTTACGTGGGAAGAGAAAAAAGGCTGGCTCTAAATCTTGCTGGACTTATTGAGGCAAAATGTGGACTTCTTGATAAAGTGAGCCTTGTTGAAAAAGAACATAAAGGCTTAGACTCATCTTTAAAGGATTCCAGGTTTGAGAAGGGTTCAAGGGAAGCACAACAGCTGGAGGCAACCTACGAAAAGCTGCATAGGTCCGAATCCAGCCATGGCGTTGAAATGCTCTTTCTAGAAGAAGAGCTCAAAGCACAGAAGGCTAAACATGGTCAACAGGATGAAACGATGGCGCATCTATCAAGAGGGATACAGTCCCTCCAAGGTGAATCTGAATCCCTCAGATCACAAATAGCTGAAGCCAAAACAAACTGGAGACTCTTTCAAGTGAATGAGGAAGAACTGAAGCTGGCAATCAAAGAGGTTTTGAATGAAGGATCCCTACTTCCGCAAACGCAGAGACCAACAATACAAGGAGAAGCTGAAGCACAGAGGGAACAAGGAGGTGTCCAATATAAAGCAAAAATCATATTAGAGGACTCTAAAGTAGCTGGAGAACAAGTTCTAAGGGACACCGAAAATCACATGGAGTCTCTGAGTGAATGCTTGCTGAAGATGAAGGATAGATCTTCTCCAAGCCTGGGAGCCCAAAGGGATGGTGGTCACCTGGAACTGGGAAAGACGAGTGAACCCGAAATTGGTGCTCACTTGGAGGATGAGTCCAAAGGAGCTTTGAGGAACCTGGTTTATGGTGATAAGCTAAAGGCCTCCTTAGAAATCTTGGAAGGAGGAAGAAATCAAAAATGTACTTTCTCATCTGAAGTGGAGAAAACCACGGAAGACCTTACAGAACACCTTAAAAGTCTGCAGACTGAACAGGCATCCTTGCAGTCAGAAAATGCACAGCTACAAAGTGAGAATGAGACCCTACAGAAGAACTTGAAAGTCATGATGGAACGCTATCAAGAAAATACGATGAAACTGCACAGGAAATTAAGAGTGGAGGAAAACTACCGTGTGGAGCAAGAGGAGAAACTTTCCAAAGTCGAAGAAAAGATGAGCCATACAATAAAAGAGCTGGAGACCTACAGAAAGAGAGCCCAATATCTTGAAGAACAATTGCAGAGTACCATTCATTCCTGTCTGGGGAAGATTATTTCCTCTGAGAAAGAAGCACATGCCAGTGAGTTGGCAGCTCGGATTCCTGAAAGAAACCTCAGCTATTTCAGGAAACAAAATGCACGCAACAGACAAAAATTAACTGAGAAGGAGCTGAGATTTGAACTTGTAGGAAAAGATCCCTATGATGCACTGGATGTTTCCAACTCAGCAATGGGCCATCACCAATAGGTCACCCTTCATCTGAAAGGAGACCTCCTCATTTTGAAAAGAGTGGTCCACTCACACTCTCACCTTTCACTCCAGTGGGAGGAGGAAGAGGGTCAAGGGGCCCTGGAGAATCCTCTGGACCATGCGACTAGCAGTAAAGGAAGAGAATCCAGCTGTCATAAGTTCACTGATTTTCAGAGAGCACCTTCTCAGACTGGGCCCCTCTCTCCTCCAGGGGAACAGGCCAGCAGGCTGATGATCCCTCCGCCAGGCCAACCATATTCTTCTGATGCACGTCTTCCTCTACAAAGGCAAGATAGGTTTTACTCACATTGTGGTAGAGCATCGCGACCAGCAGAACACAGAATTCCTAATATGCCTCCTTTGGACTCTGATGTGCCTGATTCACCTCTCCATGCTGAAAACCAAGCAACTGGCTCTGGCTCTGTGTTGGCACCTTTCCCTCCAGTCAGAGGTGCCTTGTTTCCAGTTGACCCAAGGAGTCAGTTCCTGAGAAGAGGACCTTTTTTTTCCTCCACCTCTCCCAGGAAACTTGTCTGGGAACCTGGAGATTATTTTCCACCTGACCCGCCACCCACTCCATTTCCAATGTGATGTGTCTATGCAGGGAGGGGGTTTTCCTCACAATCTTCCCCCAACAGCTGGAATTCAGCCCTCTACACCCCCATTCTGAAAGTACAAGTGAGTTCCCTGAAGGGTTCCTTCCACCTGCAAATGAGCCTGTTACTCAACATCCAGAACCAAACAAGAAACCTCACGCTGTTGCTCTCTCTTCAAATGTAATTTGACTTATCTCTCATTTTTAGTTTTTAAGTAACTGCTTTTACTTCAGTGATTGACTATACTTTGGCTCCAATTGAAGCTCAATGAAACAATAATTCTTAAGATACTATTTTGTGAATAAAGATGGTTTACGTAGGAATCTTCTGAGTAAATTATTCCTATTTTATTTTATTCCAGAGAACAGCATTTAATCTGATGAAGCCACTCTTACATAAACAAGAATGGGAGTTCTAGGTACTTGTAATCTAGCTGATGGAAATATCTTTTAAACTCCCAACAAAGAAGTGTATTTAGTATGACTGTAGCAAATGTAAAGTGACTTTAGGCTTAATGAAGAATTGTCACTGATTTACAGACTGGTTGGGCATTTCAGCTAGTTATTCCATATCGGAATAACTAGAGCATGGGAGGACTAAAGGAGAGAACACAACTAAACATGTCACGGAAACAGGAGATCTCAACTACAAAGAAAAATGAAGACCTCTTGTTTATATTGGTTGCTTAAAACATTACATAGCTCTTGAGATACCATATTTCCTACATTAGATTCAAGTGAGTTATGAACTCCCATTTTCACCCCATATACAGATTGCACGATCACATTGTTTACACATCCACATTTTCACAAAATGCCATATTAGTACCTGTTGTATTCTGCTACCTTTTCTAGCCTCTACTATCCCCCCTCTCCTGCCCTCCCATCTTCTCTCTCTATCCCATCTGCTGTAATTTAACCCTTGGGAATTGGAAACCACACTTTAAACTCACTCTCCTCCCCTTGTTCCCTTCTGTCAAATTACTCATCATCTTCTTCTATTTCTCCTCCTCCTCCTCCTCCTTATACCTTTAATTCATTCATCGTACACTCATGCATTGGTTCATTCATTCCTTTCACATATGGTGTTGGGGATCCAATCAGGACTTTTGAAAGTGTAAAGCCAGCACTCTAGTGCTGAGCCAAAACCCCAGCACCTGTCTTTTTGATTTTATGACTGTTTATATGAAATTGAGAATCGCATTCTGCTATGGTTTACTGATATGTGGATTGACCTAGTCCTTGTTTTCTGGGAGACTTTTGGAAAATATACATGAATTATTAGGAGATTGAAATGAAGAAACAAAGAGGAAATTCCCCAGTTTCTTATTCTTAGAGTCCATACTCTGACTCTGCCTACCTACTGTAAAAACTTTTAAACCCTTACTCCCCATTTCTATATCATTGCCAACAAGTGAACATTCACTGCCCTACAACAAACCAGAGAACTCACATTGAACAATGTTTCCCCAGTAGAGACCAAGACACAATACTTATTAAAAAAATACCCTAGTTATGAGTTAGCAGGTAAAGCTTTATTTGAGTGTTAAATGTGCTCTAATTATGTGTTTGTGTGTTTGTTGATGTGTGTGGTGTGTGGGTGTGTGTGCTTGTGTGTGAAACAAGCACTGAGGTGTAAAATAAATGCAGGATTGCAACGGCCTTCTTAAAAATAAGAAGCAACTTTATCACATTTGAAGCCCAGTGAAGAATCTGCCTGATACTTAACCTACAATTAATTGAAATGTGAAAAATTCAGGCCTCGAAAAACAAAGCCAACATACATACTGAATCTAATCAGTCTGTCTCACCTGTTTTCTAATCACTCCTTTCAATAAACCTAAATTGCCAGCATAAAACATCAGTTGTTCTAAACGAGTGGACGGATGTCCCCTGTCATGGGCTGTGTAAAATACATGGACGATCCGGCACTGATTGTTATCTAGAATGACTTCTGCCTGAACTACTATTGGAGAATTGTTGCTGATATACTGCGGTTCTTATACCAGTAAACTGGAATGAAGGTAATTTCAGGCTGCAAAGGAATAAATTGATTTTACTAACTGGTTTTTGGAAAACACTGCCATGAAAAATTATCAATATGTTCATAAAGGCATCTACATGTCTCTTCACAAGGGTTTTACTTAATGGGGGAGGTGGTGAGGTCTGGATATAACTGAGCTGTCCATTAGTAGGTAGAACAATATCATGGGGATCAGAGTGCACATTCCGGTTTGACCTCAATCTAGGTAACATGGATTCATCTCTGTGTAATAGGCCTGCTTCTGAAAAACACAATGTCGAGCTCCAAAAGCAGAACGATACTTTCAGAATACCATGTTATGTTTGTAAATACATAGACAGATAGATATACAGAAATCAAAAATCTGAAAACGGTCTGGAAGTGTACATTTCTATAACTTACAATGTCAGTAGTGGGGGATTAATAGCAGATCAAGAAGACTGTATCTGCATGAGAAATGGTTCAATTTTTGAAGGAGTTTTTTAAATGAAAATGGACAAAAGATTTAAAGGGTTACAGTAAGTGTTGAGGAGTGACTTGGCAAAAGGAGCACAGAGGTGAGAAAGAATTAAGTAGAGTTCAATAGAACCAGGTATAATTTCTGTACACATGACTCCATGAACAGGAGCAAAGGGGACACTTAAAGAAATCATAGGACTAAAGAGAGATCAGGAGGGTTTGTACTAGTCTAGAAATGCTGACCTGAAAACCAACTAAAGTTTCAACTCCTTCTTTTGAGGAACATTAGCTGTGCCGTGCTTTTCAAAAAGGACTTGTCATAACTGATTGATGCCCATGTTAGCAACTCTTCTGAAATTACGTTGAAAGTAGACTAATGTGAGAGTTTCTCTTTAGAGATAATTCAAATTACTTGCATAGGAAGTGGCAGCAGGTCTGGGGATGTTGTAGCTCAGTGGCAGTGACCTTGCCTAGCTTGGGGCTGGCCTGCCATGGACTTTCACCCCAAACACTTGCAAGAAAAGAAAAGGGAGGGAAGGGAGAGAGAAAGTTGGAAGGGAGGAAGGCAAAGTTGGAGGGATGGATGGAGGTATAAAAGAAGGAAGCAGAAAAGGAGAAAAACCAGGAAGGGGGGAAGGAAGCAAGGAAGGTAGGAAATAGGGAGAGCACAAGGGCAGAAAAAGGACTGAGTCACTCAAACAAAAGGCAAGGGACACAAAGACCAATATAGGCCATAAAAGCTGTTTGAACAGTTTAGTCAGCTTTAGAATCTGAGTGACATCAAACTGAATGTTATTGTGACTGGATGGAATCTTCCTACTAACCCCGCCTTGGCCTGGCCTAAACCAAATCAAGGGGTGGGTGGCAGGGAGAGGAATTCTCTCTGGCTGGAGTGGGAGGGACCTAAACATGTGGCACTTGAGGATGCACTGGGTAGGGAAGGGGACAAGACTCCCCTGATGGGCAGTTGAGACAACAAGGCTCCTGGGAGCCCTTGATCAGGGCTCCCACCGCCATACGCACACCACCCACCATACGCTCAGCCCCTGAAGGGGCTCACAGTGGTCTGCTCCGTTGCCTGGTGCAGGTTGGAGTTCCGGACCAAACACCTGAGTGTCCACAGCCTGTGTTGGCCTGCCTGGGCAGGCTGTGGTTGTGGTGGCAAGAGCCAAAGCTGTCTTGGCGTGATGGAGGAGCCAAGGGCTGCCTCTCAGCCATACTAGTGGGTGGTTCTGGAAGAAGCACCCAGGGTTGTGGCAGCATTGTCCGAAGACATGAAGCCAGGCCATCTTCCTTATGGCTTTCCTTGGGAGTTGATGATGTGTACAGCTCTTGGATTTTTTGCTGTTCTCTCACTTGTCTGGAGAGCTTTTCAGTCGGTTAGTAGCAGGCTTTACGTGGGAAGAGAAAAAAGGCTGGCTCTAAATCTTGCTGGACTTATTGAGGCAAAATGTGGACTTCTTGATAAAGTGAGCCTTGTTGAAAAAGAACATAAAGGCTTAGACTCATCTTTAAAGGATTCCAGGTTTGAGAAGGGTTCAAGGGAAGCACAACAGCTGGAGGCAACCTACGAAAAGCTGCATAGGTCCGAATCCAGCCATGGCGTTGAAATGCTCTTTCTAGAAGAAGAGCCCAAAGCACAGAAGGCTAAACATGGTCAACAGGATGAAACGATGGCGCATCTATCAAGAGGGATACAGTCCCTCCAAGGTGAATCTGAATCCCTCAGATCACAAATAGCTGAAGCCAAAACAAACTGGAGACTCTTTCAAGTGAATGAGGAAGAACTGAAGCTGGCAATCAAAGAGGTTTTGAATGAAGGATCCCTACTTCCGCAAACGCAGAGACCAACAATACAAGGAGAAGCTGAAGCACAGAGGGAACAAGGAGGTGTCCAATATAAAGCAAAAATCATATTAGAGGACTCTAAAGTAGCTGGAGAACAAGTTCTAAGGGACACCGAAAATCACATGGAGTCTCTGAGTGAATGCTTGCTGAAGATCAAGGATAGATCTTCTCCAAGCCTGGGAGCCCAAAGGGATGGTGGTCACCTGGAACTGGGAAAGACGAGTGAACCCGAAATTGGTGCTCACTTGGAGGATGAGTCCAAAGGAGCTTTGAGGAACCTGGTTTATGGTGATAAGCTAAAGGCCTCCTTAGAAATCTTGGAAGGAGGAAGAAATCAAAAATGTACTTTCTCATCTGAAGTGGAGAAAACCACGGAAGACCTTACAGAACACCTTAAAAGTCTGCAGACTGAACAGGCATCCTTGCAGTCAGAAAATGCACAGCTACAAAGTGAGAATGAGACCCTACAGAAGAACTTGAAAGTCATGATGGAACACTATCAAGAAAATACGATGAAACTGCACAGGAAATTAAGAGTGGAGGAAAACTACCGTGTGGAGCAAGAGGAGAAACTTTCCAAAGTCGAAGAAAAGATGAGCCATACAATAAAAGAGCTGGAGACCTACAGAAAGAGAGCCCAATATCTTGAAGAACAATTGCAGAGTACCATTCATTCCTGTCTGGGGAAGATTATTTCCTCTGAGAAAGAAGCACATGCCAGTGAGTTGGCAGCTCGGATTCCTGAAAGAAACCTCAGCTATTTCAGGAAACAAAATGCACGCAACAGACAAAAATTAACTGAGAAGGAGCTGAGATTTGAACTTGTAGGAAAAGATCCCTATGATGCACTGGATGTTTCCAACTCAGCAATGGGCCATCACCAATAGGTCACCCTTCATCTGAAAGGAGACCTCCTCATTTTGAAAAGAGTGGTCCACTCACACTCTCACCTTTCACTCCAGTGGGAGGAGGAAGAGGGTCAAGGGGCCCTGGAGAATCCTCTGGACCATGCGACTAGCAGTAAAGGAAGAGAATCCAGCTGTCATAAGTTCACTGATTTTCAGAGAGCACCTTCTCAGACTGGGCCCCTCTCTCCTCCAGGGGAACAGGCCAGCAGGCTGATGATCCCTCCGCCAGGCCAACCATATTCTTCTGATGCACGTCTTCCTCTACAAAGGCAAGATAGGTTTTACTCAAATTGTGGTAGAGCATCGCGACCAGCAGAACACAGAATTCCTAATATGCCTCCTTTGGACTCTGATGTGCCTGATTCACCTCTCCATGCTGAAAACCAAGCAACTGGCTCTGGCTCTGTGTTGGCACCTTTCCCTCCAGTCAGAGGTGCCTTGTTTCCAGTTGACCCAAGGAGTCAGTTCCTGAGAAGAGGACCTTTTTTTTCCTCCACCTCTCCCAGGAAACTTGTCTGGGAACCTGGAGATTATTTTCCACCTGACCCGCCACCCACTCCATTTCCAATGTGATGTGTCTATGCAGGGAGGGGGTTTTCCTCACAATTTTCCCCCAACAGCTGGAATTCAGCCCTCTACACCCCCATTCTGAAAGTACAAGTGAGTTCCCTGAAGGGTTCCTTCCACCTGCAAATGAGCCTGTTACTCAACATCCAGAACCAAACAAGAAACCTCACGCTGTTGCTCTCTCTTCAAATGTAATTTGACTTATCTCTCATTTTTAGTTTTTAAGTAACTGCTTTTACTTCAGTGATTGACTATACTTTGGCTCCAATTGAAGCTCAATGAAACAATAATTCTTAAGATAGTATTTTGTGAATAAAGATGGTTTACGTAGGAATCTTCTGAGTAAATTATTCCTATTTTATTTTATTCCAGAGAACAGCATTTAATCTGATGAAGCCACTCTTACATAAACAAGAATGGGAGTTCTAGGTACTTGTAATCTAGCTGATGGAAATATCTTTTAAACTCCCAACAAAGAAGTGTATTTAGTATGACTGTAGCAAATGTAAAGTGACTTTAGGCTTAATGAAGAATTGTCACTGATTTACAGACTGGTTGGGCATTTCAGCTAGTTTTTCCATATCGGAATAACTAGAGCATGGGAGGACTAAAGGAGAGAACACAACTAAACATGTCACGGAAACAGGAGATCTCAACTACAAAGAAAAATGAAGACCTCTTGTTTATATTGGTTGCTTAAAACATTACATAGCTCTTGAGATACCATATTTCCTACATTAGATTCAAGTGAGTTATGAACTCCCATTTTCACCCCATATACAGATTGCACGATCACATTGTTTACACATCCACATTTTTACAAAATGCCATATTAGTACCTGTTGTATTCTGCTACCTTTTCTAGCCTCTACTATCCCCCCTCTCCTGCCCTCCCATCTTCTCTCTCTATCCCATCTGCTGTAATTTAACCCTTGGGAATTGGAAACCACACTTTAAACTCACTCTCCTCCCCTTGTTCCCTTCTGTCAAATTACTCATCATCTTCTTCTATTTCTCCTCCTCCTCCTCCTCCTTATACCTTTAATTCATTCATCGTACACTCATGCATTGGTTCATTCATTCCTTTCACATATGGTGTTGGGGATCCAATCAGGACCTTTGAAAGTGTGAAGCCAGCACTCTAGTGCTGAGCCAAAACCCCAGCACCTGTCTTTTTGATTTTATGACTGTTTATATGAAATTGAGAATCGCATTCTGCTATGGTTTACTGATATGTGGATTGACCTAGTCCTTGTTTTCTGGGAGACTTTTGGAAAATATACATGAATTATTAGGAGATTGAAATGAAGAAACAAAGAGGAAATTCCCCAGTTTCTTATTCTTAGAGTCCATACTCTGACTCTGCCTACCTACTGTAAAAACTTTTAAACCCTTACTCCCCATTTCTATATCATTGCCAACAAGTGAACATTCACTGCCCTACAACAAACCAGAGAACTCACATTGAACAATGTTTCCCCAGTAGAGACCAAGACACAATACTTATTAAAAAAAAATACCCTAGTTATGAGTTAGCAGGTAAAGCTTTATTTGAGTGTTAAATGTGCTCTAATTATGTGTTTGTGTGTTTGTTGATGTGTGTGGTGTGTGGGTGTGTGTGCTTGTGTGTGAAACAAGCACTGAGGTGTAAAATAAATGCAGGATTGCAACGGCCTTCTTAAAAATAAGAAGCAACTTTATCACATTTGAAGCCCAGTGAAGAATCTGCCTGATACTTAACCTACAATTAATTGAAATGTGAAAAATTCAGGCCTCGAAAAACAAAGCCAACATACATACTGAATCTAATCAGTCTGTCTCACCTGTTTTCTAATCACTCCTTTCAATAAACCTAAATTGCCAGCATAAAACATCAGTTGTTCTAAACGAGTGGACGGATGTCCCCTGTCATGGGCTGTGTAAAATACATGGACGATCCGGCACTGATTGTTATCTAGAATGACTTCTGCCTGAACTACTATTGGAGAATTGTTGCTGATATACTGCGGTTCTTATACCAGTAAACTGGAATGAAGGTAATTTCAGGCTGCAAAGGAATAAATTGATTTTACTAACTGGTTTTTGGAAAACACTGCCATGAAAAATTATCAATATGTTCATAAAGGCATCTACATGTCTCTTCACAAGGGTTTTACTTAATGGGGGAGGTGGTGAGGTCTGGATATAACTGAGCTGTCCATTAGTAGGTAGAACAATATCATGGGGATCAGAGTGCACATTCCGGTTTGACCTCAATCTAGGTAACATGGATTCATCTCTGTGTAATAGGCCTGCTTCTGAAAAACACAATGTCGAGCTCCAAAAGCAGAACGATACTTTCAGAATACCATGTTATGTTTGTAAATACATAGACAGATAGATATACAGAAATCAAAAATCTGAAAACGGTCTGGAAGTGTACATTTCTATAACTTACAATGTCAGTAGTGGGGGATTAATAGCAGATCAAGAAGACTGTATCTGCATGAGAAATGGTTCAATTTTTGAAGGAGTTTTTTAAATGAAAATGGACAAAAGATTTAAAGGGTTACAGTAAGTGTTGAGGAGTGACTTGGCAAAAGGAGCACAGAGGTGAGAAAGAATTAAGTAGAGTTCAATAGAACCAGGTATAATTTCTGTACACATGACTCCATGAACAGGAGCAAAGGGGACACTTAAAGAAATCATAGGACTAAAGAGAGATCAGGAGGGTTTGTACTAGTCTAGAAATGCTGACCTGAAAACCAACTAAAGTTTCAACTCCTTCTTTTGAGGAACATTAGCTGTGCCGTGCTTTTCAAAAAGGACTTGTCATAACTGATTGATGCCCATGTTAGCAACTCTTCTGAAATTACGTTGAAAGTAGACTAATGTGAGAGTTTCTCTTTAGAGATAATTCAAATTACTTGCATAGGAAGTGGCAGCAGGTCTGGGGATGTTGTAGCTCAGTGGCAGTGACCTTGCCTAGCTTGGGGCTGGCCTGCCATGGACTTTCACCCCAAACACTTGCAAGAAAAGAAAAGGGAGGGAAGGGAGAGAGAAAGTTGGAAGGGAGGAAGGCAAAGTTGGAGGGATGGATGGAGGTATAAAAGAAGGAAGCAGAAAAGGAGAAAAACCAGGAAGGGGGGAAGGAAGCAAGGAAGGTAGGAAATAGGGAGAGCACAAGGGCAGAAAAAGGACTGAGTCACTCAAACAAAAGGCAAGGGACACAAAGACCAATATAGGCCATAAAAGCTGTTTGAACAGTTTAGTCAGCTTTAGAATCTGAGTGACATCAAACTGAATGTTATTGTGACTGGATGGAATCTTCCTACTAACCCCGCCTTGGCCTGGCCTAAACCAAATCAAGGGGTGGGTGGCAGGGAGAGGAATTCTCTCTGGCTGGAGTGGGAGGGACCTAAACATGTGGCACTTGAGGATGCACTGGGTAGGGAAGGGGACAAGACTCCCCTGATGGGCAGTTGAGACAACAAGGCTCCTGGGAGCCCTTGATCAGGGCTCCCACCGCCATACGCACACCACCCACCATACGCTCAGCCCCTGAAGGGGCTCACAGTGGTCTGCTCCGTTGCCTGGTGCAGGTTGGAGTTCCGGACCAAACACCTGAGTGTCCACAGCCTGTGTTGGCCTGCCTGGGCAGGCTGTGGTTGTGGTGGCAAGAGCCAAAGCTGTCTTGGCGTGATGGAGGAGCCAAGGGCTGCCTCTCAGCCATACTGGTGGGTGGTTCTGGAAGAAGCACCCAGGGTTGTGGCAGCATTGTCCGAAGACATGAAGCCAGGCCATCTTCCTTATGGCTTTCCTTGGGAGTTGATGATGTGTACAGCTCTTGGATTTTTTGCTGTTCTCTCACTTGTCTGGAGAGCTTTTCAGTCGGTTAGTAGCAGGCTTTACGTGGGAAGAGAAAAAAGGCTGGCTCTAAATCTTGCTGGACTTATTGAGGCAAAATGTGGACTTCTTGATAAAGTGAGCCTTGTTGAAAAAGAACATAAAGGCTTAGACTCATCTTTAAAGGATTCCAGGTTTGAGAAGGGTTCAAGGGAAGCACAACAGCTGGAGGCAACCTACGAAAAGCTGCATAGGTCCGAATCCAGCCATGGCGTTGAAATGCTCTTTCTAGAAGAAGAGCTCAAAGCACAGAAGGCTAAACATGGTCAACAGGATGAAACGATGGCGCATCTATCAAGAGGGATACAGTCCCTCCAAGGTGAATCTGAATCCCTCAGATCACAAATAGCTGAAGCCAAAACAAACTGGAGACTCTTTCAAGTGAATGAGGAAGAACTGAAGCTGGCAATCAAAGAGGTTTTGAATGAAGGATCCCTACTTCCGCAAACGCAGAGACCAACAATACAAGGAGAAGCTGAAGCACAGAGGGAACAAGGAGGTGTCCAATATAAAGCAAAAATCATATTAGAGGACTCTAAAGTAGCTGGAGAACAAGTTCTAAGGGACACCGAAAATCACATGGAGTCTCTGAGTGAATGCTTGCTGAAGATGAAGGATAGATCTTCTCCAAGCCTGGGAGCCCAAAGGGATGGTGGTCACCTGGAACTGGGAAAGACGAGTGAACCCGAAATTGGTGCTCACTTGGAGGATGAGTCCAAAGGAGCTTTGAGGAACCTGGTTTATGGTGATAAGCTAAAGGCCTCCTTAGAAATCTTGGAAGGAGGAAGAAATCAAAAATGTACTTTCTCATCTGAAGTGGAGAAAACCACGGAAGACCTTACAGAACACCTTAAAAGTCTGCAGACTGAACAGGCATCCTTGCAGTCAGAAAATGCACAGCTACAAAGTGAGAATGAGACCCTACAGAAGAACTTGAAAGTCATGATGGAACGCTATCAAGAAAATACGATGAAACTGCACAGGAAATTAAGAGTGGAGGAAAACTACCGTGTGGAGCAAGAGGAGAAACTTTCCAAAGTCGAAGAAAAGATGAGCCATACAATAAAAGAGCTGGAGACCTACAGAAAGAGAGCCCAATATCTTGAAGAACAATTGCAGAGTACCATTCATTCCTGTCTGGGGAAGATTATTTCCTCTGAGAAAGAAGCACATGCCAGTGAGTTGGCAGCTCGGATTCCTGAAAGAAACCTCAGCTATTTCAGGAAACAAAATGCACGCAACAGACAAAAATTAACTGAGAAGGAGCTGAGATTTGAACTTGTAGGAAAAGATCCCTATGATGCACTGGATGTTTCCAACTCAGCAATGGGCCATCACCAATAGGTCACCCTTCATCTGAAAGGAGACCTCCTCATTTTGAAAAGAGTGGTCCACTCACACTCTCACCTTTCACTCCAGTGGGAGGAGGAAGAGGGTCAAGGGGCCCTGGAGAATCCTCTGGACCATGCGACTAGCAGTAAAGGAAGAGAATCCAGCTGTCATAAGTTCACTGATTTTCAGAGAGCACCTTCTCAGACTGGGCCCCTCTCTCCTCCAGGGGAACAGGCCAGCAGGCTGATGATCCCTCCGCCAGGCCAACCATATTCTTCTGATGCACGTCTTCCTCTACAAAGGCAAGATAGGTTTTACTCACATTGTGGTAGAGCATCGCGACCAGCAGAACACAGAATTCCTAATATGCCTCCTTTGGACTCTGATGTGCCTGATTCACCTCTCCATGCTGAAAACCAAGCAACTGGCTCTGGCTCTGTGTTGGCACCTTTCCCTCCAGTCAGAGGTGCCTTGTTTCCAGTTGACCCAAGGAGTCAGTTCCTGAGAAGAGGACCTTTTTTTTCCTCCACCTCTCCCAGGAAACTTGTCTGGGAACCTGGAGATTATTTTCCACCTGACCCGCCACCCACTCCATTTCCAATGTGATGTGTCTATGCAGGGAGGGGGTTTTCCTCACAATCTTCCCCCAACAGCTGGAATTCAGCCCTCTACACCCCCATTCTGAAAGTACAAGTGAGTTCCCTGAAGGGTTCCTTCCACCTGCAAATGAGCCTGTTACTCAACATCCAGAACCAAACAAGAAACCTCACGCTGTTGCTCTCTCTTCAAATGTAATTTGACTTATCTCTCATTTTTAGTTTTTAAGTAACTGCTTTTACTTCAGTGATTGACTATACTTTGGCTCCAATTGAAGCTCAATGAAACAATAATTCTTAAGATAGTATTTTGTGAATAAAGATGGTTTACGTAGGAATCTTCTGAGTAAATTATTCCTATTTTATTTTATTCCAGAGAACAGCATTTAATCTGATGAAGCCACTCTTACATAAACAAGAATGGGAGTTCTAGGTACTTGTAATCTAGCTGATGGAAATATCTTTTAAACTCCCAACAAAGAAGTGTATTTAGTATGACTGTAGCAAATGTAAAGTGACTTTAGGCTTAATGAAGAATTGTCACTGATTTACAGACTGGTTGGGCATTTCAGCTAGTTTTTCCATATCGGAATAACTAGAGCATGGGAGGACTAAAGGAGAGAACACAACTAAACATGTCACGGAAACAGGAGATCTCAACTACAAAGAAAAATGAAGACCTCTTGTTTATATTGGTTGCTTAAAACATTACATAGCTCTTGAGATACCATATTTCCTACATTAGATTCAAGTGAGTTATGAACTCCCATTTTCACCCCATATACAGATTGCACGATCACATTGTTTACACATCCACATTTTTACAAAATGCCATATTAGTACCTGTTGTATTCTGCTACCTTTTCTAGCCTCTACTATCCCCCCTCTCCTGCCCTCCCATCTTCTCTCTCTATCCCATCTGCTGTAATTTAACCCTTGGGAATTGGAAACCACACTTTAAACTCACTCTCCTCCCCTTGTTCCCTTCTGTCAAATTACTCATCATCTTCTTCTATTTCTCCTCCTCCTCCTCCTCCTTATACCTTTAATTCATTCATCGTACACTCATGCATTGGTTCATTCATTCCTTTCACATATGGTGTTGGGGATCCAATCAGGACCTTTGAAAGTGTGAAGCCAGCACTCTAGTGCTGAGCCAAAACCCCAGCACCTGTCTTTTTGATTTTATGACTGTTTATATGAAATTGAGAATCGCATTCTGCTATGGTTTACTGATATGTGGATTGACCTAGTCCTTGTTTTCTGGGAGACTTTTGGAAAATATACATGAATTATTAGGAGATTGAAATGAAGAAACAAAGAGGAAATTCCCCAGTTTCTTATTCTTAGAGTCCATACTCTGACTCTGCCTACCTACTGTAAAAACTTTTAAACCCTTACTCCCCATTTCTATATCATTGCCAACAAGTGAACATTCACTGCCCTACAACAAACCAGAGAACTCACATTGAACAATGTTTCCCCAGTAGAGACCAAGACACAATACTTATTAAAAAAATACCCTAGTTATGAGTTAGCAGGTAAAGCTTTATTTGAGTGTTAAATGTGCTCTAATTATGTGTTTGTGTGTTTGTTGATGTGTGTGGTGTGTGGGTGTGTGTGCTTGTGTGTGAAACAAGCACTGAGGTGTAAAATAAATGCAGGATTGCAATGGCCTTCTTAAAAATAAGAAGCAACTTTATCACATTTGAAGCCCAGTGAAGAATCTGCCTGATACTTAACCTACAATTAATTGAAATGTGAAAAATTCAGGCCTCGAAAAACAAAGCCAACATACATACTGAATCTAATCAGTCTGTCTCACCTGTTTTCTAATCACTCCTTTCAATAAACCTAAATTGCCAGCATAAAACATCAGTTGTTCTAAACGAGTGGACGGATGTCCCCTGTCATGGGCTGTGTAAAATACATGGACGATCCGGCACTGATTGTTATCTAGAATGACTTCTGCCTGAACTACTATTGGAGAATTGTTGCTGATATACTGCGGTTCTTATACCAGTAAACTGGAATGAAGGTAATTTCAGGCTGCAAAGGAATAAATTGATTTTACTAACTGGTTTTTGGAAAACACTGCCATGAAAAATTATCAATATGTTCATAAAGGCATCTACATGTCTCTTCACAAGGGTTTTACTTAATGGGGGAGGTGGTGAGGTCTGGATATAACTGAACTGTCCATTAGTAGGTAGAACAATATCATGGGGATCAGAGTGCACATTCCGGTTTGACCTCAATCTAGGTAACATGGATTCATCTCTGTGTAATAGGCCTGCTTCTGAAAAACACAATGTCGAGCTCCAAAAGCAGAACGATACTTTCAGAATACCATGTTATGTTTGTAAATACATAGACAGATAGATATACAGAAATCAAAAATCTGAAAACGGTCTGGAAGTGTACATTTCTATAACTTACAATGTCAGTAGTGGGGGATTAATAGCAGATCAAGAAGACTGTATCTGCATGAGAAATGGTTCAATTTTTGAAGGAGTTTTTTAAATGAAAATGGACAAAAGATTTAAAGGGTTACAGTAAGTGTTGAGGAGTGACTTGGCAAAAGGAGCACAGAGGTGAGAAAGAATTAAGTAGAGTTCAATAGAACCAGGTATAATTTCTGTACACATGACTCCATGAACAGGAGCAAAGGTGACACTTAAAGAAATCATAGGACTAAAGAGAGATCAGGAGGGTTTGTACTAGTCTAGAAATGCTGACCTGAAAACCAAGTAAAGTTTCAACTCCTTCTTTTGAGGAACATTAGCTGTGCCGTGCTTTTCAAAAAGGACTTGTCATAACTGATTGATTCCCATGTTAGCAACTCTTCTGAAATTACGTTGAAAGTAGACTAATGTGAGAGTTTCTCTTTAGAGATAATTCAAATTACTTGCATAGGAAGTGGCAGCAGGTCTGGGGATGTTGTAGCTCAGTGGCAGTGACCTTGCCTAGCTTGGGGCTGGCCTGCCATGGACTTTCACCCCAAACACTTGCAAGAAAAGAAAAGGGAGGGAAGGGAGAGAGAAAGTTGGAAGGGAGGAAGGCAAAGTTGGAGGGATGGATGGAGGTATAAAAGAAGGAAGCAGAAAAGGAGAAAAACCAGGAAGGGGGGAAGGAAGCAAGGAAGGTAGGAAATAGGGAGAGCACAAGGGCAGAAAAAGGACTGAGTCACTCAAACAAAAGGCAAGGGACACAAAGACCAATATAGGCCATAAAAGCTGTTTGAACAGTTTAGTCAGCTTTAGAATCTGAGTGACATCAAACTGAATGTTATTGTGACTGGATGGAATCTTCCTACTAACCCCGCCTTGGCCTGGCCTAAACCAAATCAAGGGGTGGGTGGCAGGGAGAGGAATTCTCTCTGGCTGGAGTGGGAGGGACCTAAACATGTGGCACTTGAGGATGCACTGGGTAGGGAAGGGGACAAGACTCCCCTGATGGGCAGTTGAGACAACAAGGCTCCTGGGAGCCCTTGATCAGGGCTCCCACCGCCATACGCACACCACCCACCATACGCTCAGCCCCTGAAGGGGCTCACAGTGGTCTGCTCCGTTGCCTGGTGCAGGTTGGAGTTCCGGACCAAACACCTGAGTGTCCACAGCCTGTGTTGGCCTGCCTGGGCAGGCTGTGGTTGTGGTGGCAAGAGCCAAAGCTGTCTTGGCGTGATGGAGGAGCCAAGGGCTGCCTCTCAGCCATACTGGTGGGTGGTTCTGGAAGAAGCACCCAGGGTTGTGGCAGCATTGTCCGAAGACATGAAGCCAGGCCATCTTCCTTATGGCTTTCCTTGGGAGTTGATGATGTGTACAGCTCTTGGATTTTTTGCTGTTCTCTCACTTGTCTGGAGAGCTTTTCAGTCGGTTAGTAGCAGGCTTTACGTGGGAAGAGAAAAAAGGCTGGCTCTAAATCTTGCTGGACTTATTGAGGCAAAATGTGGACTTCTTGATAAAGTGAGCCTTGTTGAAAAAGAACATAAAGGCTTAGACTCATCTTTAAAGGATTCCAGGTTTGAGAAGGGTTCAAGGGAAGCACAACAGCTGGAGGCAACCTACGAAAAGCTGCATAGGTCCGAATCCAGCCATGGCGTTGAAATGCTCTTTCTAGAAGAAGAGCTCAAAGCACAGAAGGCTAAACATGGTCAACAGGATGAAACGATGGCGCATCTATCAAGAGGGATACAGTCCCTCCAAGGTGAATCTGAATCCCTCAGATCACAAATAGCTGAAGCCAAAACAAACTGGAGACTCTTTCAAGTGAATGAGGAAGAACTGAAGCTGGCAATCAAAGAGGTTTTGAATGAAGGATCCCTACTTCCGCAAACGCAGAGACCAACAATACAAGGAGAAGCTGAAGCACAGAGGGAACAAGGAGGTGTCCAATATAAAGCAAAAATCATATTAGAGGACTCTAAAGTAGCTGGAGAACAAGTTCTAAGGGACACCGAAAATCACATGGAGTCTCTGAGTGAATGCTTGCTGAAGATGAAGGATAGATCTTCTCCAAGCCTGGGAGCCCAAAGGGATGGTGGTCACCTGGAACTGGGAAAGACGAGTGAACCCGAAATTGGTGCTCACTTGGAGGATGAGTCCAAAGGAGCTTTGAGGAACCTGGTTTATGGTGATAAGCTAAAGGCCTCCTTAGAAATCTTGGAAGGAGGAAGAAATCAAAAATGTACTTTCTCATCTGAAGTGGAGAAAACCACGGAAGACCTTACAGAACACCTTAAAAGTCTGCAGACTGAACAGGCATCCTTGCAGTCAGAAAATGCACAGCTACAAAGTGAGAATGAGACCCTACAGAAGAACTTGAAAGTCATGATGGAACGCTATCAAGAAAATACGATGAAACTGCACAGGAAATTAAGAGTGGAGGAAAACTACCGTGTGGAGCAAGAGGAGAAACTTTCCAAAGTCGAAGAAAAGATGAGCCATACAATAAAAGAGCTGGAGACCTACAGAAAGAGAGCCCAATATCTTGAAGAACAATTGCAGAGTACCATTCATTCCTGTCTGGGGAAGATTATTTCCTCTGAGAAAGAAGCACATGCCAGTGAGTTGGCAGCTCGGATTCCTGAAAGAAACCTCAGCTATTTCAGGAAACAAAATGCACGCAACAGACAAAAATTAACTGAGAAGGAGCTGAGATTTGAACTTGTAGGAAAAGATCCCTATGATGCACTGGATGTTTCCAACTCAGCAATGGGCCATCACCAATAGGTCACCCTTCATCTGAAAGGAGACCTCCTCATTTTGAAAAGAGTGGTCCACTCACACTCTCACCTTTCACTCCAGTGGGAGGAGGAAGAGGGTCAAGGGGCCCTGGAGAATCCTCTGGACCATGCGACTAGCAGTAAAGGAAGAGAATCCAGCTGTCATAAGTTCACTGATTTTCAGAGAGCACCTTCTCAGACTGGGCCCCTCTCTCCTCCAGGGGAACAGGCCAGCAGGCTGATGATCCCTCCGCCAGGCCAACCATATTCTTCTGATGCACGTCTTCCTCTACAAAGGCAAGATAGGTTTTACTCACATTGTGGTAGAGCATCGCGACCAGCAGAACACAGAATTCCTAATATGCCTCCTTTGGACTCTGATGTGCCTGATTCACCTCTCCATGCTGAAAACCAAGCAACTGGCTCTGGCTCTGTGTTGGCACCTTTCCCTCCAGTCAGAGGTGCCTTGTTTCCAGTTGACCCAAGGAGTCAGTTCCTGAGAAGAGGACCTTTTTTTTCCTCCACCTCTCCCAGGAAACTTGTCTGGGAACCTGGAGATTATTTTCCACCTGACCCGCCACCCACTCCATTTCCAATGTGATGTGTCTATGCAGGGAGGGGGTTTTCCTCACAATCTTCCCCCAACAGCTGGAATTCAGCCCTCTACACCCCCATTCTGAAAGTACAAGTGAGTTCCCTGAAGGGTTCCTTCCACCTGCAAATGAGCCTGTTACTCAACATCCAGAACCAAACAAGAAACCTCACGCTGTTGCTCTCTCTTCAAATGTAATTTGACTTATCTCTCATTTTTAGTTTTTAAGTAACTGCTTTTACTTCAGTGATTGACTATACTTTGGCTCCAATTGAAGCTCAATGAAACAATAATTCTTAAGATAGTATTTTGTGAATAAAGATGGTTTACGTAGGAATCTTCTGAGTAAATTATTCCTATTTTATTTTATTCCAGAGAACAGCATTTAATCTGATGAAGCCACTCTTACATAAACAAGAATGGGAGTTCTAGGTACTTGTAATCTAGCTGATGGAAATATCTTTTAAACTCCCAACAAAGAAGTGTATTTAGTATGACTGTAGCAAATGTAAAGTGACTTTAGGCTTAATGAAGAATTGTCACTGATTTACAGACTGGTTGGGCATTTCAGCTAGTTTTTCCATATCGGAATAACTAGAGCATGGGAGGACTAAAGGAGAGAACACAACTAAACATGTCACGGAAACAGGAGATCTCAACTACAAAGAAAAATGAAGACCTCTTGTTTATATTGGTTGCTTAAAACATTACATAGCTCTTGAGATACCATATTTCCTACATTAGATTCAAGTGAGTTATGAACTCCCATTTTCACCCCATATACAGATTGCACGATCACATTGTTTACACATCCACATTTTTACAAAATGCCATATTAGTACCTGTTGTATTCTGCTACCTTTTCTAGCCTCTACTATCCCCCCTCTCCTGCCCTCCCATCTTCTCTCTCTATCCCATCTGCTGTAATTTAACCCTTGGGAATTGGAAACCACACTTTAAACTCACTCTCCTCCCCTTGTTCCCTTCTGTCAAATTACTCATCATCTTCTTCTATTTCTCCTCCTCCTCCTCCTCCTTATACCTTTAATTCATTCATCGTACACTCATGCATTGGTTCATTCATTCCTTTCACATATGGTGTTGGGGATCCAATCAGGACCTTTGAAAGTGTGAAGCCAGCACTCTAGTGCTGAGCCAAAACCCCAGCACCTGTCTTTTTGATTTTATGACTGTTTATATGAAATTGAGAATCGCATTCTGCTATGGTTTACTGATATGTGGATTGACCTAGTCCTTGTTTTCTGGGAGACTTTTGGAAAATATACATGAATTATTAGGAGATTGAAATGAAGAAACAAAGAGGAAATTCCCCAGTTTCTTATTCTTAGAGTCCATACTCTGACTCTGCCTACCTACTGTAAAAACTTTTAAACCCTTACTCCCCATTTCTATATCATTGCCAACAAGTGAACATTCACTGCCCTACAACAAACCAGAGAACTCACATTGAACAATGTTTCCCCAGTAGAGACCAAGACACAATACTTATTAAAAAAAATACCCTAGTTATGAGTTAGCAGGTAAAGCTTTATTTGAGTGTTAAATGTGCTCTAATTATGTGTTTGTGTGTTTGTTGATGTGTGTGGTGTGTGGGTGTGTGTGCTTGTGTGTGAAACAAGCACTGAGGTGTAAAATAAATGCAGGATTGCAACGGCCTTCTTAAAAATAAGAAGCAACTTTATCACATTTGAAGCCCAGTGAAGAATCTGCCTGATACTTAACCTACAATTAATTGAAATGTGAAAAATTCAGGCCTCGAAAAACAAAGCCAACATACATACTGAATCTAATCAGTCTGTCTCACCTGTTTTCTAATCACTCCTTTCAATAAACCTAAATTGCCAGCATAAAACATCAGTTGTTCTAAACGAGTGGACGGATGTCCCCTGTCATGGGCTGTGTAAAATACATGGACGATCCGGCACTGATTGTTATCTAGAATGACTTCTGCCTGAACTACTATTGGAGAATTGTTGCTGATATACTGCGGTTCTTATACCAGTAAACTGGAATGAAGGTAATTTCAGGCTGCAAAGGAATAAATTGATTTTACTAACTGGTTTTTGGAAAACACTGCCATGAAAAATTATCAATATGTTCATAAAGGCATCTACATGTCTCTTCACAAGGGTTTTACTTAATGGGGGAGGTGGTGAGGTCTGGATATAACTGAACTGTCCATTAGTAGGTAGAACAATATCATGGGGATCAGAGTGCACATTCCGGTTTGACCTCAATCTAGGTAACATGGATTCATCTCTGTGTAATAGGCCTGCTTCTGAAAAACACAATGTCGAGCTCCAAAAGCAGAACGATACTTTCAGAATACCATGTTATGTTTGTAAATACATAGACAGATAGATATACAGAAATCAAAAATCTGAAAACGGTCTGGAAGTGTACATTTCTATAACTTACAATGTCAGTAGTGGGGGATTAATAGCAGATCAAGAAGACTGTATCTGCATGAGAAATGGTTCAATTTTTGAAGGAGTTTTTTAAATGAAAATGGACAAAAGATTTAAAGGGTTACAGTAAGTGTTGAGGAGTGACTTGGCAAAAGGAGCACAGAGGTGAGAAAGAATTAAGTAGAGTTCAATAGAACCAGGTATAATTTCTGTACACATGACTCCATGAACAGGAGCAAAGGGGACACTTAAAGAAATCATAGGACTAAAGAGAGATCAGGAGGGTTTGTACTAGTCTAGAAATGCTGACCTGAAAACCAACTAAAGTTTCAACTCCTTCTTTTGAGGAACATTAGCTGTGCCGTGCTTTTCAAAAAGGACTTGTCATAACTGATTGATGCCCATGTTAGCAACTCTTCTGAAATTACGTTGAAAGTAGACTAATGTGAGAGTTTCTCTTTAGAGATAATTCAAATTACTTGCATAGGAAGTGGCAGCAGGTCTGGGGATGTTGTAGCTCAGTGGCAGTGACCTTGCCTAGCTTGGGGCTGGCCTGCCATGGACTTTCACCCCAAACACTTGCAAGAAAAGAAAAGGGAGGGAAGGGAGAGAGAAAGTTGGAAGGGAGGAAGGCAAAGTTGGAGGGATGGATGGAGGTATAAAAGAAGGAAGCAGAAAAGGAGAAAAACCAGGAAGGGGGGAAGGAAGCAAGGAAGGTAGGAAATAGGGAGAGCACAAGGGCAGAAAAAGGACTGAGTCACTCAAACAAAAGGCAAGGGACACAAAGACCAATATAGGCCATAAAAGCTGTTTGAACAGTTTAGTCAGCTTTAGAATCTGAGTGACATCAAACTGAATGTTATTGTGACTGGATGGAATCTTCCTACTAACCCCGCCTTGGCCTGGCCTAAACCAAATCAAGGGGTGGGTGGCAGGGAGAGCAATTCTCTCTGGCTGGAGTGGGAGGGACCTAAACATGTGGCACTTGAGGATGCACTGGGTAGGGAAGGGGACAAGACTCCCCTGATGGGCAGTTGAGACAACAAGGCTCCTGGGAGCCCTTGATCAGGGCTCCCACCGCCATACGCACACCACCCACCATACGCTCAGCCCCTGAAGGGGCTCACAGTGGTCTGCTCCGTTGCCTGGTGCAGGTTGGAGTTCCGGACCAAACACCTGAGTGTCCACAGCCTGTGTTGGCCTGCCTGGGCAGGCTGTGGTTGTGGTGGCAAGAGCCAAAGCTGTCTTGGCGTGATGGAGGAGCCAAGGGCTGCCTCTCAGCCATACTGGTGGGTGGTTCTGGAAGAAGCACCCAGGGTTGTGGCAGCATTGTCCGAAGACATGAAGCCAGGCCATCTTCCTTATGGCTTTCCTTGGGAGTTGATGATGTGTACAGCTCTTGGATTTTTTGCTGTTCTCTCACTTGTCTGGAGAGCTTTTCAGTCGGTTAGTAGCAGGCTTTACGTGGGAAGAGAAAAAAGGCTGGCTCTAAATCTTGCTGGACTTATTGAGGCAAAATGTGGACTTCTTGATAAAGTGAGCCTTGTTGAAAAAGAACATAAAGGCTTAGACTCATCTTTAAAGGATTCCAGGTTTGAGAAGGGTTCAAGGGAAGCACAACAGCTGGAGGCAACCTACGAAAAGCTGCATAGGTCCGAATCCAGCCATGGCGTTGAAATGCTCTTTCTAGAAGAAGAGCTCAAAGCACAGAAGGCTAAACATGGTCAACAGGATGAAACGATGGCGCATCTATCAAGAGGGATACAGTCCCTCCAAGGTGAATCTGAATCCCTCAGATCACAAATAGCTGAAGCCAAAACAAACTGGAGACTCTTTCAAGTGAATGAGGAAGAACTGAAGCTGGCAATCAAAGAGGTTTTGAATGAAGGATCCCTACTTCCGCAAACGCAGAGACCAACAATACAAGGAGAAGCTGAAGCACAGAGGGAACAAGGAGGTGTCCAATATAAAGCAAAAATCATATTAGAGGACTCTAAAGTAGCTGGAGAACAAGTTCTAAGGGACACCGAAAATCACATGGAGTCTCTGAGTGAATGCTTGCTGAAGATGAAGGATAGATCTTCTCCAAGCCTGGGAGCCCAAAGGGATGGTGGTCACCTGGAACTGGGAAAGACGAGTGAACCCGAAATTGGTGCTCACTTGGAGGATGAGTCCAAAGGAGCTTTGAGGAACCTGGTTTATGGTGATAAGCTAAAGGCCTCCTTAGAAATCTTGGAAGGAGGAAGAAATCAAAAATGTACTTTCTCATCTGAAGTGGAGAAAACCACGGAAGACCTTACAGAACACCTTAAAAGTCTGCAGACTGAACAGGCATCCTTGCAGTCAGAAAATGCACAGCTACAAAGTGAGAATGAGACCCTACAGAAGAACTTGAAAGTCATGATGGAACGCTATCAAGAAAATACGATGAAACTGCACAGGAAATTAAGAGTGGAGGAAAACTACCGTGTGGAGCAAGAGGAGAAACTTTCCAAAGTCGAAGAAAAGATGAGCCATACAATAAAAGAGCTGGAGACCTACAGAAAGAGAGCCCAATATCTTGAAGAACAATTGCAGAGTACCATTCATTCCTGTCTGGGGAAGATTATTTCCTCTGAGAAAGAAGCACATGCCAGTGAGTTGGCAGCTCGGATTCCTGAAAGAAACCTCAGCTATTTCAGGAAACAAAATGCACGCAACAGACAAAAATTAACTGAGAAGGAGCTGAGATTTGAACTTGTAGGAAAAGATCCCTATGATGCACTGGATGTTTCCAACTCAGCAATGGGCCATCACCAATAGGTCACCCTTCATCTGAAAGGAGACCTCCTCATTTTGAAAAGAGTGGTCCACTCACACTCTCACCTTTCACTCCAGTGGGAGGAGGAAGAGGGTCAAGGGGCCCTGGAGAATCCTCTGGACCATGCGACTAGCAGTAAAGGAAGAGAATCCAGCTGTCATAAGTTCACTGATTTTCAGAGAGCACCTTCTCAGACTGGGCCCCTCTCTCCTCCAGGGGAACAGGCCAGCAGGCTGATGATCCCTCCGCCAGGCCAACCATATTCTTCTGATGCACGTCTTCCTCTACAAAGGCAAGATAGGTTTTACTCACATTGTGGTAGAGCATCGCGACCAGCAGAACACAGAATTCCTAATATGCCTCCTTTGGACTCTGATGTGCCTGATTCACCTCTCCATGCTGAAAACCAAGCAACTGGCTCTGGCTCTGTGTTGGCACCTTTCCCTCCAGTCAGAGGTGCCTTGTTTCCAGTTGACCCAAGGAGTCAGTTCCTGAGAAGAGGACCTTTTTTTTCCTCCACCTCTCCCAGGAAACTTGTCTGGGAACCTGGAGATTATTTTCCACCTGACCCGCCACCCACTCCATTTCCAATGTGATGTGTCTATGCAGGTAGGGGGTTTTCCTCACAATCTTCCCCCAACAGCTGGAATTCAGCCCTCTACACCCCCATTCTGAAAGTACAAGTGAGTTCCCTGAAGGGTTCCTTCCACCTGCAAATGAGCCTGTTACTCAACATCCAGAACCAAACAAGAAACCTCACGCTGTTGCTCTCTCTTCAAATGTAATTTGACTTATCTCTCATTTTTAGTTTTTAAGTAACTGCTTTTACTTCAGTGATTGACTATACTTTGGCTCCAATTGAAGCTCAATGAAACAATAATTCTTAAGATAGTATTTTGTGAATAAAGATGGTTTACGTAGGAATCTTCTGAGTAAATTATTCCTATTTTATTTTATTCCAGAGAACAGCATTTAATCTGATGAAGCCACTCTTACATAAACAAGAATGGGAGTTCTAGGTACTTGTAATCTAGCTGATGGAAATATCTTTTAAACTCCCAACAAAGAAGTGTATTTAGTATGACTGTAGCAAATGTAAAGTGACTTTAGGCTTAATGAAGAATTGTCACTGATTTACAGACTGGTTGGGCATTTCAGCTAGTTTTTCCATATCGGAATAACTAGAGCATGGGAGGACTAAAGGAGAGAACACAACTAAACATGTCACGGAAACAGGAGATCTCAACTACAAAGAAAAATGAAGACCTCTTGTTTATATTGGTTGCTTAAAACATTACATAGCTCTTGAGATACCATATTTCCTACATTAGATTCAAGTGAGTTATGAACTCCCATTTTCACCCCATATACAGATTGCACGATCACATTGTTTACACATCCACATTTTTACAAAATGCCATATTAGTACCTGTTGTATTCTGCTACCTTTTCTAGCCTCTACTATCCCCCCTCTCCTGCCCTCCCATCTTCTCTCTCTATCCCATCTGCTGTAATTTAACCCTTGGGAATTGGAAACCACACTTTAAACTCACTCTCCTCCCCTTGTTCCCTTCTGTCAAATTACTCATCATCTTCTTCTGTTTCTCCTCCTCCTCCTCCTCCTTATACCTTTAATTCATTCATCGTACACTCATGCATTGGTTCATTCATTCCTTTCACATATGGTGTTGGGGATCCAATCAGGACCTTTGAAAGTGTGAAGCCAGCACTCTAGTGCTGAGCCAAAACCCCAGCACCTGTCTTTTTGATTTTATGACTGTTTATATGAAATTGAGAATCGCATTCTGCTATGGTTTACTGATATGTGGATTGACCTAGTCCTTGTTTTCTGGGAGACTTTTGGAAAATATACATGAATTATTAGGAGATTGAAATGAAGAAACAAAGAGGAAATTCCCCAGTTTCTTATTCTTAGAGTCCATACTCTGACTCTGCCTACCTACTGTAAAAACTTTTAAACCCTTACTCCCCATTTCTATATCATTGCCAACAAGTGAACATTCACTGCCCTACAACAAACCAGAGAACTCACATTGAACAATGTTTCCCCAGTAGAGACCAAGACACAATACTTATTAAAAAAAATACCCTAGTTATGAGTTAGCAGGTAAAGCTTTATTTGAGTGTTAAATGTGCTCTAATTATGTGTTTGTGTGTTTGTTGATGTGTGTGGTGTGTGGGTGTGTGTGCTTGTGTGTGAAACAAGCACTGAGGTGTAAAATAAATGCAGGATTGCAACGGCCTTCTTAAAAATAAGAAGCAACTTTATCACATTTGAAGCCCAGTGAAGAATCTGCCTGATACTTAACCTACAATTAATTGAAATGTGAAAAATTCAGGCCTCGAAAAACAAAGCCAACATACATACTGAATCTAATCAGTCTGTCTCACCTGTTTTCTAATCACTCCTTTCAATAAACCTAAATTGCCAGCATAAAACATCAGTTGTTCTAAACGAGTGGACGGATGTCCCCTGTCATGGGCTGTGTAAAATACATGGACGATCCGGCACTGATTGTTATCTAGAATGACTTCTGCCTGAACTACTATTGGAGAATTGTTGCTGATATACTGCGGTTCTTATACCAGTAAACTGGAATGAAGGTAATTTCAGGCTGCAAAGGAATAAATTGATTTTACTAACTGGTTTTTGGAAAACACTGCCATGAAAAATTATCAATATGTTCATAAAGGCATCTACATGTCTCTTCACAAGGGTTTTACTTAATGGGGGAGGTGGTGAGGTCTGGATATAACTGAACTGTCCATTAGTAGGTAGAACAATATCATGGGGATCAGAGTGCACATTCCGGTTTGACCTCAATCTAGGTAACATGGATTCATCTCTGTGTAATAGGCCTGCTTCTGAAAAACACAATGTCGAGCTCCAAAAGCAGAACGATACTTTCAGAATACCATGTTATGTTTGTAAATACATAGACAGATAGATATACAGAAATCAAAAATCTGAAAACGGTCTGGAAGTGTACATTTCTATAACTTACAATGTCAGTAGTGGGGGATTAATAGCAGATCAAGAAGACTGTATCTGCATGAGAAATGGTTCAATTTTTGAAGGAGTTTTTTAAATGAAAATGGACAAAAGATTTAAAGGGTTACAGTAAGTGTTGAGGAGTGACTTGGCAAAAGGAGCACAGAGGTGAGAAAGAATTAAGTAGAGTTCAATAGAACCAGGTATAATTTCTGTACACATGACTCCATGAACAGGAGCAAAGGGGACACTTAAAGAAATCATAGGACTAAAGAGAGATCAGGAGGGTTTGTACTAGTCTAGAAATGCTGACCTGAAAACCAACTAAAGTTTCAACTCCTTCTTTTGAGGAACATTAGCTGTGCCGTGCTTTTCAAAAAGGACTTGTCATAACTGATTGATGCCCATGTTAGCAACTCTTCTGAAATTACGTTGAAAGTAGACTAATGTGAGAGTTTCTCTTTAGAGATAATTCAAATTACTTGCATAGGAAGTGGCAGCAGGTCTGGGGATGTTGTAGCTCAGTGGCAGTGACCTTGCCTAGCTTGGGGCTGGCCTGCCATGGACTTTCACCCCAAACACTTGCAAGAAAAGAAAAGGGAGGGAAGGGAGAGAGAAAGTTGGAAGGGAGGAAGGCAAAGTTGGAGGGATGGATGGAGGTATAAAAGAAGGAAGCAGAAAAGGAGAAAAACCAGGAAGGGGGGAAGGAAGCAAGGAAGGTAGGAAATAGGGAGAGCACAAGGGCAGAAAAAGGACTGAGTCACTCAAACAAAAGGCAAGGGACACAAAGACCAATATAGGCCATAAAAGCTGTTTGAACAGTTTAGTCAGCTTTAGAATCTGAGTGACATCAAACTGAATGTTATTGTGACTGGATGGAATCTTCCTACTAACCCCGCCTTGGCCTGGCCTAAACCAAATCAAGGGGTGGGTGGCAGGGAGAGGAATTCTCTCTGGCTGGAGTGGGAGGGACCTAAACATGTGGCACTTGAGGATGCACTGGGTAGGGAAGGGGACAAGACTCCCCTGATGGGCAGTTGAGACAACAAGGCTCCTGGGAGCCCTTGATCACGGCTCCCACCGCCATACGCACACCACCCACCATACGCTCAGCCCCTGAAGGGGCTCACAGTGGTCTGCTCCGTTGCCTGGTGCAGGTTGGAGTTCCAGACCAAACACCTGAGTGTCCACAGCCTGTGTTGGCCTGCCTGGGCAGGCTGTGGTTGTGGTGGCAAGAGCCAAAGCTGTCTTGGCGTGATGGAGGAGCCAAGGGCTGCCTCTCAGCCATACTAGTGGGTGGTTCTGGAAGAAGCACCCAGGGTTGTGGCAGCATTGTCCGAAGACATGAAGCCAGGCCATCTTCCTTATGGCTTTCCTTGGGAGTTGATGATGTGTACAGCTCTTGGATTTTTTGCTGTTCTCTCACTTGTCTGGAGAGCTTTTCAGTCGGTTAGTAGCAGGCTTTACGTGGGAAGAGAAAAAAGGCTGGCTCTAAATCTTGCTGGACTTATTGAGGCAAAATGTGGACTTCTTGATAAAGTGAGCCTTGTTGAAAAAGAACATAAAGGCTTAGACTCATCTTTAAAGGATTCCAGGTTTGAGAAGGGTTCAAGGGAAGCACAACAGCTGGAGGCAACCTACGAAAAGCTGCATAGGTCCGAATCCAGCCATGGCGTTGAAATGCTCTTTCTAGAAGAAGAGCTCAAAGCACAGAAGGCTAAACATGGTCAACAGGATGAAACGATGGCGCATCTATCAAGAGGGATACAGTCCCTCCAAGGTGAATCTGAATCCCTCAGATCACAAATAGCTGAAGCCAAAACAAACTGGAGACTCTTTCAAGTGAATGAGGAAGAACTGAAGCTGGCAATCAAAGAGGTTTTGAATGAAGGATCCCTACTTCCGCAAACGCAGAGACCAACAATACAAGGAGAAGCTGAAGCACAGAGGGAACAAGGAGGTGTCCAATATAAAGCAAAAATCATATTAGAGGACTCTAAAGTAGCTGGAGAACAAGTTCTAAGGGACACCGAAAATCACATGGAGTCTCTGAGTGAATGCTTGCTGAAGATGAAGGATAGATCTTCTCCAAGCCTGGGAGCCCAAAGGGATGGTGGTCACCTGGAACTGGGAAAGACGAGTGAACCCGAAATTGGTGCTCACTTGGAGGATGAGTCCAAAGGAGCTTTGAGGAACCTGGTTTATGGTGATAAGCTAAAGGCCTCCTTAGAAATCTTGGAAGGAGGAAGAAATCAAAAATGTACTTTCTCATCTGAAGTGGAGAAAACCACGGAAGACCTTACAGAACACCTTAAAAGTCTGCAGACTGAACAGGCATCCTTGCAGTCAGAAAATGCACAGCTACAAAGTGAGAATGAGACCCTACAGAAGAACTTGAAAGTCATGATGGAACGCTATCAAGAAAATACGATGAAACTGCACAGGAAATTAAGAGTGGAGGAAAACTACCGTGTGGAGCAAGAGGAGAAACTTTCCAAAGTCGAAGAAAAGATGAGCCATACAATAAAAGAGCTGGAGACCTACAGAAAGAGAGCCCAATATCTTGAAGAACAATTGCAGAGTACCATTCATTCCTGTCTGGGGAAGATTATTTCCTCTGAGAAAGAAGCACATGCCAGTGAGTTGGCAGCTCGGATTCCTGAAAGAAACCTCAGCTATTTCAGGAAACAAAATGCACGCAACAGACAAAAATTAACTGAGAAGGAGCTGAGATTTGAACTTGTAGGAAAAGATCCCTATGATGCACTGGATGTTTCCAACTCAGCAATGGGCCATCACCAATAGGTCACCCTTCATCTGAAAGGAGACCTCCTCATTTTGAAAAGAGTGGTCCACTCACACTCTCACCTTTCACTCCAGTGGGAGGAGGAAGAGGGTCAAGGGGCCCTGGAGAATCCTCTGGACCATGCGACTAGCAGTAAAGGAAGAGAATCCAGCTGTCATAAGTTCACTGATTTTCAGAGAGCACCTTCTCAGACTGGGCCCCTCTCTCCTCCAGGGGAACAGGCCAGCAGGCTGATGATCCCTCCGCCAGGCCAACCATATTCTTCTGATGCACGTCTTCCTCTACAAAGGCAAGATAGGTTTTACTCAAATTGTGGTAGAGCATCGCGACCAGCAGAACACAGAATTCCTAATATGCCTCCTTTGGACTCTGATGTGCCTGATTCACCTCTCCATGCTGAAAACCAAGCAACTGGCTCTGGCTCTGTGTTGGCACCTTTCCCTCCAGTCAGAGGTGCCTTGTTTCCAGTTGACCCAAGGAGTCAGTTCCTGAGAAGAGGACCTTTTTTTTCCTCCACCTCTCCCAGGAAACTTGTCTGGGAACCTGGAGATTATTTTCCACCTGACCCGCCACCCACTCCATTTCCAATGTGATGTGTCTATGCAGGGAGGGGGTTTTCCTCACAATCTTCCCCCAACAGCTGGAATTCAGCCCTCTACACCCCCATTCTGAAAGTACAAGTGAGTTCCCTGAAGGGTTCCTTCCACCTGCAAATGAGCCTGTTACTCAACATCCAGAACCAAACAAGAAACCTCACGCTGTTGCTCTCTCTTCAAATGTAATTTGACTTATCTCTCATTTTTAGTTTTTAAGTAACTGCTTTTACTTCAGTGATTGACTATACTTTGGCTCCAATTGAAGCTCAATGAAACAATAATTCTTAAGATAGTATTTTGTGAATAAAGATGGTTTACGTAGGAATCTTCTGAGTAAATTATTCCTATTTTATTTTATTCCAGAGAACAGCATTTAATCTGATGAAGCCACTCTTACATAAACAAGAATGGGAGTTCTAGGTACTTGTAATCTAGCTGATGGAAATATCTTTCAAACTCCCAACAAAGAAGTGTATTTAGTATGACTGTAGCAAATGTAAAGTGACTTTAGGCTTAATGAAGAATTGTCACTGATTTACAGACTGGTTGGGCATTTCAGCTAGTTTTTCCATATCGGAATAACTAGAGCATGGGAGGACTAAAGGAGAGAACACAACTAAACATGTCACGGAAACAGGAGATCTCAACTACAAAGAAAAATGAAGACCTCTTGTTTATATTGGTTGCTTAAAACATTACATAGCTCTTGAGATACCATATTTCCTACATTAGATTCAAGTGAGTTATGAACTCCCATTTTCACCCCATATACAGATTGCACGATCACATTGTTTACACATCCACATTTTTACAAAATGCCATATTAGTACCTGTTGTATTCTGCTACCTTTTCTAGCCTCTACTATCCCCCCTCTCCTGCCCTCCCATCTTCTCTCTCTATCCCATCTGCTGTAATTTAACCCTTGGGAATTGGAAACCACACTTTAAACTCACTCTCCTCCCCTTGTTCCCTTCTGTCAAATTACTCATCATCTTCTTCTATTTCTCCTCCTCCTCCTCCTCCTTATACCTTTAATTCATTCATCGTACACTCATGCATTGGTTCATTCATTCCTTTCACATATGGTGTTGGGGATCCAATCAGGACCTTTGAAAGTGTGAAGCCAGCACTCTAGTGCTGAGCCAAAACCCCAGCACCTGTCTTTTTGATTTTATGACTGTTTATATGAAATTGAGAATCGCATTCTGCTATGGTTTACTGATATGTGGATTGACCTAGTCCTTGTTTTCTGGGAGACTTTTGGAAAATATACATGAATTATTAGGAGATTGAAATGAAGAAACAAAGAGGAAATTCCCCAGTTTCTTATTCTTAGAGTCCATACTCTGACTCTGCCTACCTACTGTAAAAACTTTTAAACCCTTACTCCCCATTTCTATATCATTGCCAACAAGTGAACATTCACTGCCCTACAACAAACCAGAGAACTCACATTGAACAATGTTTCCCCAGTAGAGACCAAGACACAATACTTATTAAAAAAAATACCCTAGTTATGAGTTAGCAGGTAAAGCTTTATTTGAGTGTTAAATGTGCTCTAATTATGTGTTTGTGTGTTTGTTGATGTGTGTGGTGTGTGGGTGTGTGTGCTTGTGTGTGAAACAAGCACTGAGGTGTAAAATAAATGCAGGATTGCAACGGCCTTCTTAAAAATAAGAAGCAACTTTATCACATTTGAAGCCCAGTGAAGAATCTGCCTGATACTTAACCTACAATTAATTGAAATGTGAAAAATTCAGGCCTCGAAAAACAAAGCCAACATACATACTGAATCTAATCAGTCTGTCTCACCTGTTTTCTAATCACTCCTTTCAATAAACCTAAATTGCCAGCATAAAACATCAGTTGTTCTAAACGAGTGGACGGATGTCCCCTGTCATGGGCTGTGTAAAATACATGGACGATCCGGCACTGATTGTTATCTAGAATGACTTCTGCCTGAACTACTATTGGAGAATTGTTGCTGATATACTGCGGTTCTTATACCAGTAAACTGGAATGAAGGTAATTTCAGGCTGCAAAGGAATAAATTGATTTTACTAACTGGTTTTTGGAAAACACTGCCATGAAAAATTATCAATATGTTCATAAAGGCATCTACATGTCTCTTCACAAGGGTTTTACTTAATGGGGGAGGTGGTGAGGTCTGGATATAACTGAACTGTCCATTAGTAGGTAGAACAATATCATGGGGATCAGAGTGCACATTCCGGTTTGACCTCAATCTAGGTAACATGGATTCATCTCTGTGTAATAGGCCTGCTTCTGAAAAACACAATGTCGAGCTCCAAAAGCAGAACGATACTTTCAGAATACCATGTTATGTTTGTAAATACATAGACAGATAGATATACAGAAATCAAAAATCTGAAAACGGTCTGGAAGTGTACATTTCTATAACTTACAATGTCAGTAGTGGGGGATTAATAGCAGATCAAGAAGACTGTATCTGCATGAGAAATGGTTCAATTTTTGAAGGAGTTTTTTAAATGAAAATGGACAAAAGATTTAAAGGGTTACAGTAAGTGTTGAGGAGTGACTTGGCAAAAGGAGCACAGAGGTGAGAAAGAATTAAGTAGAGTTCAATAGAACCAGGTATAATTTCTGTACACATGACTCCATGAACAGGAGCAAAGGGGACACTTAAAGAAATCATAGGACTAAAGAGAGATCAGGAGGGTTTGTACTAGTCTAGAAATGCTGACCTGAAAACCAACTAAAGTTTCAACTCCTTCTTTTGAGGAACATTAGCTGTGCCGTGCTTTTCAAAAAGGACTTGTCATAACTGATTGATGCCCATGTTAGCAACTCTTCTGAAATTACGTTGAAAGTAGACTAATGTGAGAGTTTCTCTTTAGAGATAATTCAAATTACTTGCATAGGAAGTGGCAGCAGGTCTGGGGATGTTGTAGCTCAGTGGCAGTGACCTTGCCTAGCTTGGGGCTGGCCTGCCATGGACTTTCACCCCAAACACTTGCAAGAAAAGAAAAGGGAGGGAAGGGAGAGAGAAAGTTGGAAGGGAGGAAGGCAAAGTTGGAGGGATGGATGGAGGTATAAAAGAAGGAAGCAGAAAAGGAGAAAAACCAGGAAGGGGGGAAGGAAGCAAGGAAGGTAGGAAATAGGGAGAGCACAAGGGCAGAAAAAGGACTGAGTCACTCAAACAAAAGGCAAGGGACACAAAGACCAATATAGGCCATAAAAGCTGTTTGAACAGTTTAGTCAGCTTTAGAATCTGAGTGACATCAAACTGAATGTTATTGTGACTGGATGGAATCTTCCTACTAACCCCGCCTTGGCCTGGCCTAAACCAAATCAAGGGGTGGGTGGCAGGGAGAGGAATTCTCTCTGGCTGGAGTGGGAGGGACCTAAACATGTGGCCCTTGAGGATGCACTGGGTAGGGAAGGGGACAAGACTCCCCTGATGGGCAGTTGAGACAACAAGGCTCCTGGGAGCCCTTGATCAGGGCTCCCACCGCCATACGCACACCACCCACCATACGCTCAGCCCCTGAAGGGGCTCACAGTGGTCTGCTCCGTTGCCTGGTGCAGGTTGGAGTTCCGGACCAAACACCTGAGTGTCCACAGCCTGTGTTGGCCTGCCTGGGCAGGCTGTGGTTGTGGTGGCAAGAGCCAAAGCTGTCTTGGCGTGATGGAGGAGCCAAGGGCTGCCTCTCAGCCATACTGGTGGGTGGTTCTGGAAGAAGCACCCAGGGTTGAGGCAGCATTGTCCGAAGACATGAAGACAGGCCATCTTCCTTATGGCTTTCCTTGGGAGTTGATGATGTGTACAGCTCTTGGATTTTTTGCTGTTCTCTCACTTGTCTGGAGAGCTTCTCAGTCGGTTAGTAGCAGGCTTTACGTGGGAAGAGAAAAAAGGCTGGCTCTAAATCTTGCTGGACTTATTGAGGCAAAATGTGGACTTCTTGATAAAGTGAGCCTTGTTGAAAAAGAACATAAAGGCTTAGACTCATCTTTAAAGGATTCCAGGTTTGAGAAGGGTTCAAGGGAAGCACAACAGCTGGAGGCAACCTACGAAAAGCTGCATAGGTCCGAATCCAGCCATGGCGTTGAAATGCTCTTTCTAGAAGAAGAGCTCAAAGCACAGAAGGCTAAACATGGTCAACAGGATGAAACGATGGCGCATCTATCAAGAGGGATACAGTCCCTCCAAGGTGAATCTGAATCCCTCAGATCACAAATAGCTGAAGCCAAAACAAACTGGAGACTCTTTCAAGTGAATGAGGAACAACTGAAGCTGGCAATCAAAGAGGTTTTGAATGAAGGATCCCTACTTCCGCAAACGCAGAGACCAACAATACAAGGAGAAGCTGAAGCACAGAGGGAACAAGGAGGTGTCCAATATAAAGCAAAAATCATATTAGAGGACTCTAAAGTAGCTGGAGAACAAGTTCTAAGGGACACCGAAAATCACATGGAGTCTCTGAGTGAATGCTTGCTGAAGATGAAGGATAGATCTTCTCCAAGCCTGGGAGCCCAAAGGGATGGTGGTCACCTGGAACTGGGAAAGACGAGTGAACCCGAAATTGGTGCTCACTTGGAGGATGAGTCCAAAGGAGCTTTGAGGAACCTGGTTTATGGTGATAAGCTAAAGGCCTCCTTAGAAATCTTGGAAGGAGGAAGAAATCAAAAATGTACTTTCTCATCTGAAGTGGAGAAAACCACGGAAGACCTTACAGAACACCTTAAAAGTCTGCAGACTGAACAGGCATCCTTGCAGTCAGAAAATGCACAGCTACAAAGTGAGAATGAGACCCTACAGAAGAACTTGAAAGTCATGATGGAACGCTATCAAGAAAATACGATGAAACTGCACAGGAAATTAAGAGTGGAGGAAAACTACCGTGTGGAGCAAGAGGAGAAACTTTCCAAAGTCGAAGAAAAGATGAGCCATACAATAAAAGAGCTGGAGACCTACAGAAAGAGAGCCCAATATCTTGAAGAACAATTGCAGAGTACCATTCATTCCTGTCTGGGGAAGATTATTTCCTCTGAGAAAGAAGCACATGCCAGTGAGTTGGCAGCTCGGATTCCTGAAAGAAACCTCAGCTATTTCAGGAAACAAAATGCACGCAACAGACAAAAATTAACTGAGAAGGAGCTGAGATTTGAACTTGTAGGAAAAGATCCCTATGATGCACTGGATGTTTCCAACTCAGCAATGGGCCATCACCAATAGGTCACCCTTCATCTGAAAGGAGACCTCCTCATTTTGAAAAGAGTGGTCCACTCACACTCTCACCTTTCACTCCAGTGGGAGGAGGAAGAGGGTCAAGGGGCCCTGGAGAATCCTCTGGACCATGCGACTAGCAGTAAAGGAAGAGAATCCAGCTGTCATAAGTTCACTGATTTTCAGAGAGCACCTTCTCAGACTGGGCCCCTCTCTCCTCCAGGGGAACAGGCCAGCAGGCTGATGATCCCTCCGCCAGGCCAACCATATTCTTCTGATGCACGTCTTCCTCTACAAAGGCAAGATAGGTTTTACTCACATTGTGGTAGAGCATCGCGACCAGCAGAACACAGAATTCCTAATATGCCTCCTTTGGACTCTGATGTGCCTGATTCACCTCTCCATGCTGAAAACCAAGCAACTGGCTCTGGCTCTGTGTTGGCACCTTTCCCTCCAGTCAGAGGTGCCTTGTTTCCAGTTGACCCAAGGAGTCAGTTCCTGAGAAGAGGACCTTTTTTTTCCTCCACCTCTCCCAGGAAACTTGTCTGGGAACCTGGAGATTATTTTCCACCTGACCCGCCACCCACTCCATTTCCAATGTGATGTGTCTATGCAGGGAGGGGGTTTTCCTCACAATCTTCCCCCAACAGCTGGAATTCAGCCCTCTACACCCCCATTCTGAAAGTACAAGTGAGTTCCCTGAAGGGTTCCTTCCACCTGCAAATGAGCCTGTTACTCAACATCCAGAACCAAACAAGAAACCTCACGCTGTTGCTCTCTCTTCAAATGTAATTTGACTTATCTCTCATTTTTAGTTTTTAAGTAACTGCTTTTACTTCAGTGATTGACTATACTTTGGCTCCAATTGAAGCTCAATGAAACAATAATTCTTAAGATACTATTTTGTGAATAAAGATGGTTTACGTAGGAATCTTCTGAGTAAATTATTCCTATTTTATTTTATTCCAGAGAACAGCATTTAATCTGATGAAGCCACTCTTACATAAACAAGAATGGGAGTTCTAGGTACTTGTAATCTAGCTGATGGAAATATCTTTTAAACTCCCAACAAAGAAGTGTATTTAGTATGACTGTAGCAAATGTAAAGTGACTTTAGGCTTAATGAAGAATTGTCACTGATTTACAGACTGGTTGGGCATTTCAGCTAGTTTTTCCATATCGGAATAACTAGAGCATGGGAGGACTAAAGGAGAGAACACAACTAAACATGTCACGGAAACAGGAGATCTCAACTACAAAGAAAAATGAAGACCTCTTGTTTATATTGGTTGCTTAAAACATTACATAGCTCTTGAGATACCATATTTCCTACATTAGATTCAAGTGAGTTATGAACTCCCATTTTCACCCCATATACAGATTGCACGATCACATTGTTTACACATCCACATTTTTACAAAATGCCATATTAGTACCTGTTGTATTCTGCTACCTTTTCTAGCCTCTACTATCCCCCCTCTCCTGCCCTCCCATCTTCTCTCTCTATCCCATCTGCTGTAATTTAACCCTTGGGAATTGGAAACCACACTTTAAACTCACTCTCCTCCCCTTGTTCCCTTCTGTCAAATTACTCATCATCTTCTTCTATTTCTCCTCCTCCTCCTCCTCCTTATACCTTTAATTCATTCATCGTACACTCATGCATTGGTTCATTCATTCCTTTCACATATGGTGTTGGGGATCCAATCAGGACCTTTGAAAGTGTGAAGCCAGCACTCTAGTGCTGAGCCAAAACCCCAGCACCTGTCTTTTTGATTTTATGACTGTTTATATGAAATTGAGAATCGCATTCTGCTATGGTTTACTGATATGTGGATTGACCTAGTCCTTGTTTTCTGGGAGACTTTTGGAAAATATACATGAATTATTAGGAGATTGAAATGAAGAAACAAAGAGGAAATTCCCCAGTTTCTTATTCTTAGAGTCCATACTCTGACTCTGCCTACCTACTGTAAAAACTTTTAAACCCTTACTCCCCATTTCTATATCATTGCCAACAAGTGAACATTCACTGCCCTACAACAAACCAGAGAACTCACATTGAACAATGTTTCCCCAGTAGAGACCAAGACACAATACTTATTAAAAAAAATACCCTAGTTATGAGTTAGCAGGTAAAGCTTTATTTGAGTGTTAAATGTGCTCTAATTATGTGTTTGTGTGTTTGTTGATGTGTGTGGTGTGTGGGTGTGTGTGCTTGTGTGTGAAACAAGCACTGAGGTGTAAAATAAATGCAGGATTGCAACGGCCTTCTTAAAAATAAGAAGCAACTTTATCACATTTGAAGCCCAGTGAAGAATCTGCCTGATACTTAACCTACAATTAATTGAAATGTGAAAAATTCAGGCCTCGAAAAACAAAGCCAACATACATACTGAATCTAATCAGTCTGTCTCACCTGTTTTCTAATCACTCCTTTCAATAAACCTAAATTGCCAGCATAAAACATCAGTTGTTCTAAACGAGTGGACGGATGTCCCCTGTCATGGGCTGTGTAAAATACATGGACGATCCGGCACTGATTGTTATCTAGAATGACTTCTGCCTGAACTACTATTGGAGAATTGTTGCTGATATACTGCGGTTCTTATACCAGTAAACTGGAATGAAGGTTATTTCAGGCTGCAAAGGAATAAATTGATTTTACTAACTGGTTTTTGGAAAACACTGCCATGAAAAATTATCAATATGTTCATAAAGGCATCTACATGTCTCTTCACAAGGGTTTTACTTAATGGGGGAGGTGGTGAGGTCTGGATATAACTGAACTGTCCATTAGTAGGTAGAACAATATCATGGGGATCAGAGTGCACATTCCGGTTTGACCTCAATCTAGGTAACATGGATTCATCTCTGTGTAATAGGCCTGCTTCTGAAAAACACAATGTCGAGCTCCAAAAGCAGAACGATACTTTCAGAATACCATGTTATGTTTGTAAATACATAGACAGATAGATATACAGAAATCAAAAATCTGAAAACGGTCTGGAAGTGTACATTTCTATAACTTACAATGTCAGTAGTGGGGGATTAATAGCAGATCAAGAAGACTGTATCTGCATGAGAAATGGTTCAATTTTTGAAGGAGTTTTTTAAATGAAAATGGACAAAAGATTTAAAGGGTTACAGTAAGTGTTGAGGAGTGACTTGGCAAAAGGAGCACAGAGGTGAGAAAGAATTAAGTAGAGTTCAATAGAACCAGGTATAATTTCTGTACACATGACTCCATGAACAGGAGCAAAGGGGACACTTAATGAAATCATAGGACTAAAGAGAGATCAGGAGGGTTTGTACTAGTCTAGAAATGCTGACCTGAAAACCAACTAAAGTTTCAACTCCTTCTTTTGAGGAACATTAGCTGTGCCGTGCTTTTCAAAAAGGACTTGTCATAACTGATTGATGCCCATGTTAGCAACTCTTCTGAAATTACGTTGAAAGTAGACTAATGTGAGAGTTTCTCTTTAGAGATAATTCAAATTACTTGCATAGGAAGTGGCAGCAGGTCTGGGGATGTTGTAGCTCAGTGGCAGTGACCTTGCCTAGCTTGGGGCTGGCCTGCCATGGACTTTCACCCCAAACACTTGCAAGAAAAGAAAAGGGAGGGAAGGGAGAGAGAAAGTTGGAAGGGAGGAAGGCAAAGTTGGAGGGATGGATGGAGGTATAAAAGAAGGAAGCAGAAAAGGAGAAAAACCAGGAAGGGGGGAAGGAAGCAAGGAAGGTAGGAAATAGGGAGAGCACAAGGGCAGAAAAAGGACTGAGTCACTCAAACAAAAGGCAAGGGACACAAAGACCAATATAGGCCATAAAAGCTGTTTGAACAGTTTAGTCAGCTTTAGAATCTGAGTGACATCAAACTGAATGTTATTGTGACTGGATGGAATCTTCCTACTAACCCCGCCTTGGCCTGGCCTAAACCAAATCAAGGGGTGGGTGGCAGGGAGAGGAATTCTCTCTGGCTGGAGTGGGAGGGACCTAAACATGTGGCACTTGAGGATGCACTGGGTAGGGAAGGGGACAAGACTCCCCTGATGGGCAGTTGAGACAACAAGGCTCCTGGGAGCCCTTGATCAGGGCTCCCACCGCCATACGCACACCACCCACCATACGCTCAGCCCCTGAAGGGGCTCACAGTGGTCTGCTCCGTTGCCTGGTGCAGGTTGGAGTTCCGGACCAAACACCTGAGTGTCCACAGCCTGTGTTGGCCTGCCTGGGCAGGCTGTGGTTGTGGTGGCAAGAGCCAAAGCTGTCTTGGCGTGATGGAGGAGCCAAGGGCTGCCTCTCAGCCATACTAGTGGGTGGTTCTGGAAGAAGCACCCAGGGTTGTGGCAGCATTGTCCGAAGACATGAAGCCAGGCCATCTTCCTTATGGCTTTCCTTGGGAGTTGATGATGTGTACAGCTCTTGGATTTTTTGCTGTTCTCTCACTTGTCTGGAGAGCTTTTCAGTCGGTTAGTAGCAGGCTTTACGTGGGAAGAGAAAAAAGGCTGGCTCTAAATCTTGCTGGACTTATTGAGGCAAAATGTGGACTTCTTGATAAAGTGAGCCTTGTTGAAAAAGAACATAAAGGCTTAGACTCATCTTTAAAGGATTCCAGGTTTGAGAAGGGTTCAAGGGAAGCACAACAGCTGGAGGCAACCTACGAAAAGCTGCATAGGTCCGAATCCAGCCATGGCGTTGAAATGCTCTTTCTAGAAGAAGAGCTCAAAGCACAGAGGCTAAACATGGTCAACAGGATGAAACGATGGCGCATCTATCAAGAGGGATACAGTCCCTCCAAGGTGAATCTGAATCCCTCAGATCACAAATAGCTGAAGCCAAAACAAACTGGAGACTCTTTCAAGTGAATGAGGAAGAACTGAAGCTGGCAATCAAAGAGGTTTTGAATGAAGGATCCCTACTTCCGCAAACGCAGAGACCAACAATACAAGGAGAAGCTGAAGCACAGAGGGAACAAGGAGGTGTCCAATATAAAGCAAAAATCATATTAGAGGACTCTAAAGTAGCTGGAGAACAAGTTCTAAGGGACACCGAAAATCACATGGAGTCTCTGAGTGAATGCTTGCTGAAGATCAAGGATAGATCTTCTCCAAGCCTGGGAGCCCAAAGGGATGGTGGTCACCTGGAACTGGGAAAGACGAGTGAACCCGAAATTGGTGCTCACTTGGAGGATGAGTCCAAAGGAACTTTGAGGAACCTGGTTTATGGTGATAAGCTAAAGGCCTCCTTAGAAATCTTGGAAGGAGGAAGAAATCAAAAATGTACTTTCTCATCTGAAGTGGAGAAAACCACGGAAGACCTTACAGAACACCTTAAAAGTCTGCAGACTGAACAGGCATCCTTGCAGTCAGAAAATGCACAGCTACAAAGTGAGAATGAGACCCTACAGAAGAACTTGAAAGTCATGATGGAACGCTATCAAGAAAATACGATGAAACTGCACAGGAAATTAAGAGTGGAGGAAAACTACCGTGTGGAGCAAGAGGAGAAACTTTCCAAAGTCGAAGAAAAGATGAGCCATACAATAAAAGAGCTGGAGACCTACAGAAAGAGAGCCCAATATCTTGAAGAACAATTGCAGAGTACCATTCATTCCTGTCTGGGGAAGATTATTTCCTCTGAGAAAGAAGCACATGCCAGTGAGTTGGCAGCTCGGATTCCTGAAAGAAACCTCAGCTATTTCAGGAAACAAAATGCACGCAACAGACAAAAATTAACTGAGAAGGAGCTGAGATTTGAACTTGTAGGAAAAGATCCCTATGATGCACTGGATGTTTCCAACTCAGCAATGGGCCATCACCAATAGGTCACCCTTCATCTGAAAGGAGACCTCCTCATTTTGAAAAGAGTGGTCCACTCACACTCTCACCTTTCACTCCAGTGGGAGGAGGAAGAGGGTCAAGGGGCCCTGGAGAATCCTCTGGACCATGCGACTAGCAGTAAAGGAAGAGAATCCAGCTGTCATAAGTTCACTGATTTTCAGAGAGCACCTTCTCAGACTGGGCCCCTCTCTCCTCCAGGGGAACAGGCCAGCAGGCTGATGATCCCTCCGCCAGGCCAACCATATTCTTCTGATGCACGTCTTCCTCTACAAAGGCAAGATAGGTTTTACTCAAATTGTGGTAGAGCATCGCGACCAGCAGAACACAGAATTCCTAATATGCCTCCTTTGGACTCTGATGTGCCTGATTCACCTCTCCATGCTGAAAAACAAGCAACTGGCTCTGGCTCTGTGTTGGCACCTTTCCCTCCAGTCAGAGGTGCCTTGTTTCCAGTTGACCCAAGGAGTCAGTTCCTGAGAAGAGGACCTTTTTTTTCCTCCACCTCTCCCAGGAAACTTGTCTGGGAACCTGGAGATTATTTTCCACCTGACCCGCCACCCACTCCATTTCCAATGTGATGTGTCTATGCAGGGAGGGGGTTTTCCTCACAATCTTCCCCCAACAGCTGGAATTCAGCCCTCTACACCCCCATTCTGAAAGTACAAGTGAGTTCCCTGAAGGGTTCCTTCCACCTGCAAATGAGCCTGTTACTCAACATCCAGAACCAAACAAGAAACCTCACGCTGTTGCTCTCTCTTCAAATGTAATTTGACTTATCTCTCATTTTTAGTTTTTAAGTAACTGCTTTTACTTCAGTGATTGACTATACTTTGGCTCCAATTGAAGCTCAATGAAACAATAATTCTTAAGATAGTATTTTGTGAATAAAGATGGTTTACGTAGGAATCTTCTGAGTAAATTATTCCTATTTTATTTTATTCCAGAGAACAGCATTTAATCTGATGAAGCCACTCTTACATAAACAAGAATGGGAGTTCTAGGTACTTGTAATCTAGCTGATGGAAATATCTTTTAAACTCCCAACAAAGAAGTGTATTTAGTATGACTGTAGCAAATGTAAAGTGACTTTAGGCTTAATGAAGAATTGTCACTGATTTACAGACTGGTTGGGCATTTCAGCTAGTTTTTCCATATCGGAATAACTAGAGCATGGGAGGACTAAAGGAGAGAACACAACTAAACATGTCACGGAAACAGGAGATCTCAACTACAAAGAAAAATGAAGACCTCTTGTTTATATTGGTTGCTTAAAACATTACATAGCTCTTGAGATACCATATTTCCTACATTAGATTCAAGTGAGTTATGAACTCCCATTTTCACCCCATATACAGATTGCACAATCACATTGTTTACACATCCACATTTTTACAAAATGCCATATTAGTACCTGTTGTATTCTGCTACCTTTTCTAGCCTCTACTATCCCCGCTCTCCTGCCCTCCCATCTTCTCTCTCTATCCCATCTGCTGTAATTTAACCCTTGGGAATTGGAAACCACACTTTAAACTCACTCTCCTCCCCTTGTTCCCTTCTGTCAAATTACTCATCATCTTCTTCTATTTCTCCTCCTCCTCCTCCTCCTTATACCTTTAATTCATTCATCGTACACTCATGCATTGGTTCATTCATTCCTTTCACATATGGTGTTGGGGATCCAATCAGGACCTTTGAAAGTGTGAAGCCAGCACTCTAGTGCTGAGCCAAAACCCCAGCACCTGTCTTTTTGATTTTATGACTGTTTATATGAAATTGAGAATCGCATTCTGCTATGGTTTACTGATATGTGGATTGACCTAGTCCTTGTTTTCTGGGAGACTTTTGGAAAATATACATGAATTATTAGGAGATTGAAATGAAGAAACAAAGAGGAAATTCCGCAGTTTCTTATTCTTAGAGTCCATACTCTGACTCTGCCTACCTACTGTAAAAACTTTTAAACCCTTACTCCCCATTTCTATATCATTGCCAACAAGTGAACATTCACTGCCCTACAACAAACCAGAGAACTCACATTGAACAATGTTTCCCCAGTAGAGACCAAGACACAATACTTATTAAAAAAAATACCCTAGTTATGAGTTAGCAGGTAAAGCTTTATTTGAGTGTTAAATGTGCTCTAATTATGTGTTTGTGTGTTTGTTGATGTGTGTGGTGTGTGGGTGTGTGTGCTTGTGTGTGAAACAAGCACTGAGGTGTAAAATAAATGCAGGATTGCAACGGCCTTCTTAAAAATAAGAAGCAACTTTATCACATTTGAAGCCCAGTGAAGAATCTGCCTGATACTTAACCTACAATTAATTGAAATGTGAAAAATTCAGGCCTCGAAAAACAAAGCCAACATACATACTGAATCTAATCAGTCTGTCTCACCTGTTTTCTAATCACTCCTTTCAATAAACCTAAATTGCCAGCATAAAACATCAGTTGTTCTAAACGAGTGGACGGATGTCCCCTGTCATGGGCTGTGTAAAATACATGGACGATCCGGCACTGATTGTTATCTAGAATGACTTCTGCCTGAACTACTATTGGAGAATTGTTGCTGATATACTGCGGTTCTTATACCAGTAAACTGGAATGAAGGTAATTTCAGGCTGCAAAGGAATAAATTGATTTTACTAACTGGTTTTTGGAAAACACTGCCATGAAAAATTATCAATATGTTCATAAAGGCATCTACATGTCTCTTCACAAGGGTTTTACTTAATGGGGGAGGTGGTGAGGTCTGGATATAACTGAACTGTCCATTAGTAGGTAGAACAATATCATGGGGATCAGAGTGCACATTCCGGTTTGACCTCAATCTAGGTAACATGGATTCATCTCTGTGTAATAGGCCTGCTTCTGAAAAACACAATGTCGAGCTCCAAAAGCAGAACGATACTTTCAGAATACCATGTTATGTTTGTAAATACATAGACAGATAGATATACAGAAATCAAAAATCTGAAAACGGTCTGGAAGTGTACATTTCTATAACTTACAATGTCAGTAGTGGGGGATTAATAGCAGATCAAGAAGACTGTATCTGCATGAGAAATGGTTCAATTTTTGAAGGAGTTTTTTAAATGAAAATGGACAAAAGATTTAAAGGGTTACAGTAAGTGTTGAGGAGTGACTTGGCAAAAGGAGCACAGAGGTGAGAAAGAATTAAGTAGAGTTCAATAGAACCAGGTATAATTTCTGTACACATGACTCCATGAACAGGAGCAAAGGGGACACTTAAAGAAATCATAGGACTAAAGAGAGATCAGGAGGGTTTGTACTAGTCTAGAAATGCTGACCTGAAAACCAACTAAAGTTTCAACTCCTTCTTTTGAGGAACATTAGCTGTGCCGTGCTTTTCAAAAAGGACTTGTCATAACTGATTGATGCCCATGTTAGCAACTCTTCTGAAATTACGTTGAAAGTAGACTAATGTGAGAGTTTCTCTTTAGAGATAATTCAAATTACTTGCATAGGAAGTGGCAGCAGGTCTGGGGATGTTGTAGCTCAGTGGCAGTGACCTTGCCTAGCTTGGGGCTGGCCTGCCATGGACTTTCACCCCAAACACTTGCAAGAAAAGAAAAGGGAGGGAAGGGAGAGAGAAAGTTGGAAGGGAGGAAGGCAAAGTTGGAGGGATGGATGGAGGTATAAAAGAAGGAAGCAGAAAAGGAGAAAAACCAGGAAGGGGGGAAGGAAGCAAGGAAGGTAGGAAATAGGGAGAGCACAAGGGCAGAAAAAGGACTGAGTCACTCAAACAAAAGGCAAGGGACACAAAGACCAATATAGGCCATAAAAGCTGTTTGAACAGTTTAGTCAGCTTTAGAATCTGAGTGACATCAAACTGAATGTTATTGTGACTGGATGGAATCTTCCTACTAACCCCGCCTTGGCCTGGCCTAAACCAAATCAAGGGGTGGGTGGCAGGGAGAGGAATTCTCTCTGGCTGGAGTGGGAGGGACCTAAACATGTGGCACTTGAGGATGCACTGGGTAGGGAAGGGGACAAGACTCCCCTGATGGGCAGTTGAGACAACAAGGCTCCTGGGAGCCCTTGATCAGGGCTCCCACCGCCATACGCACACCACCCACCATACGCTCAGCCCCTGAAGGGGCTCACAGTGGTCTGCTCCGTTGCCTGGTGCAGGTTGGAGTTCCGGACCAAACACCTGAGTGTCCACAGCCTGTGTTGGCCTGCCTGGGCAGGCTGTGGTTGTGGTGGCAAGAGCCAAAGCTGTCTTGGCGTGATGGAGGAGCCAAGGGCTGCCTCTCAGCCATACTAGTGGGTGGTTCTGGAAGAAGCACCCAGGGTTGTGGCAGCATTGTCCGAAGACATGAAGCCAGGCCATCTTCCTTATGGCTTTCCTTGGGAGTTGATGATGTGTACAGCTCTTGGATTTTTTGCTGTTCTCTCACTTGTCTGGAGAGCTTTTCAGTCGGTTAGTAGCAGGCTTTACGTGGGAAGAGAAAAAAGGCTGGCTCTAAATCTTGCTGGACTTATTGAGGCAAAATGTGGACTTCTTGATAAAGTGAGCCTTGTTGAAAAAGAACATAAAGGCTTAGACTCATCTTTAAAGGATTCCAGGTTTGAGAAGGGTTCAAGGGAAGCACGACAGCTGGAGGCAACCTACGAAAAGCTGCATAGGTCCGAATCCAGCCATGGCGTTGAAATGCTCTTTCTAGAAGAAGAGCTCAAAGCACAGAAGGCTAAACATGGTCAACAGGATGAAACGATGGCGCATCTATCAAGAGGGATACAGTCCCTCCAAGGTGAATCTGAATCCCTCAGATCACAAATAGCTGAAGCCAAAACAAACTGGAGACTCTTTCAAGTGAATGAGGAAGAACTGAAGCTGGCAATCAAAGAGGTTTTGAATGAAGGATCCCTACTTCCGCAAACGCAGAGACCAACAATACAAGGAGAAGCTGAAGCACAGAGGGAACAAGGAGGTGTCCAATATAAAGCAAAAATCATATTAGATTACTCTAAAGTAGCTGGAGAACAAGTTCTAAGGGACACCGAAAATCACATGGAGTCTCTGAGTGAATGCTTGCTGAAGATCAAGGATAGATCTTCTCCAAGCCTGGGAGCCCAAAGGGATGGTGGTCACCTGGAACTGGGAAAGACGAGTGAACCCGAAATTGGTGCTCACTTGGAGGATGAGTCCAAAGGAGCTTTGAGGAACCTGGTTTATGGTGATAAGCTAAAGGCCTCCTTAGAAATATTGGAAGGAGGAAGAAATCAAAAATGTACTTTCTCATCTGAAGTGGAGAAAACCACGGAAGACCTTACAGAACACCTTAAAAGTCTGCAGACTGAACAGGCATCCTTGCAGTCAGAAAATGCACAGCTACAAAGTGAGAATGAGACCCTACAGAAGAACTTGAAAGTCATGATGGAACGCTATCAAGAAAATACGATGAAACTGCACAGGAAATTAAGAGTGGAGGAAAACTACCGTGTGGAGCAAGAGGAGGAACTTTCCAAAGTCGAAGAAAAGATGAGCCATACAATAAAAGAGCTGGAGACCTACAGAAAGAGAGCCCAATATCTTGAAGAACAATTGCAGAGTACCATTCATTCCTGTCTGGGGAAGATTATTTCCTCTGAGAAAGAAGCACATGCCAGTGAGTTGGCAGCTCGGATTCCTGAAAGAAACCTCAGCTATTTCAGGAAACAAAATGCACGCAACAGACAAAAATTAACTGAGAAGGAGCTGAGATTTGAACTTGTAGGAAAAGATCCCTATGATGCACTGGATGTTTCCAACTCAGCAATGGGCCATCACCAATAGGTCACCCTTCATCTGAAAGGAGACCTCCTCATTTTGAAAAGAGTGGTCCACTCACACTCTCACCTTTCACTCCAGTGGGAGGAGGAAGAGGGTCAAGGGGCCCTGGAGAATCCTCTGGACCATGCGACTAGCAGTAAAGGAAGAGAATCCAGCTGTCATAAGTTCACTGATTTTCAGAGAGCACCTTCTCAGACTGGGCCCCTCTCTCCTCCAGGGGAACAGGCCAGCAGGCTGATGATCCCTCCGCCAGGCCATCCATATTCTTCTGATGCACGTCTTCCTCTACAAAGGCAAGATAGGTTTTACTCAAATTGTGGTAGAGCATCGCGACCAGCAGAACACAGAATTCCTAATATGCCTCCTTTGGACTCTGATGTGCCTGATTCACCTCTCCATGCTGAAAAACAAGCAACTGGCTCTGGCTCTGTGTTGGCACCTTTCCCTCCAGTCAGAGGTGCCTTGTTTCCAGTTGACCCAAGGAGTCAGTTCCTGAGAAGAGGACCTTTTTTTTTCCTCCACCTCTCCCAGGAAACTTGTCTGGGAACCTGGAGATTATTTTCCACCTGACCCGCCACCCACTCCATTTCCAATGTGATGTGTCTATGCAGGGAGGGGGTTTTCCTCACAATCTTCCCCCAACAGCTGGAATTCAGCCCTCTACACCCCCATTCTGAAAGTACAAGTGAGTTCCCTGAAGGGTTCCTTCCACCTGCAAATGAGCCTGTTACTCAACATCCAGAACCAAACAAGAAACCTCACGCTGTTGCTCTCTCTTCAAATGTAATTTGACTTATCTCTCATTTTTAGTTTTTAAGTAACTGCTTTTACTTCAGTGATTGACTATACTTTGGCTCCAATTGAAGCTCAATGAAACAATAATTCTTAAGATAGTATTTTGTGAATAAAGATGGTTTACGTAGGAATCTTCTGAGTAAATTATTCCTATTTTATTTTATTCCAGAGAACAGCATTTAATCTGATGAAGCCACTCTTACATAAACAAGAATGGGAGTTCTAGGTACTTGTAATCTAGCTGATGGAAATATCTTTTAAACTCCCAACAAAGAAGTGTATTTAGTATGACTGTAGCAAATGTAAAGTGACTTTAGGCTTAATGAAGAATTGTCACTGATTTACAGACTGGTTGGGCATTTCAGCTAGTTTTTCCATATCGGAATAACTAGAGCATGGGAGGACTAAAGGAGAGAACACAACTAAACATGTCACGGAAACAGGAGATCTCAACTACAAAGAAAAATGAAGACCTCTTGTTTATATTGGTTGCTTAAAACATTACATAGCTCTTGAGATACCATATTTCCTACATTAGATTCAAGTGAGTTATGAACTCCCATTTTCACCCCATATACAGATTGCACGATCACATTGTTTACACATCCACATTTTTACAAAATGCCATATTAGTACCTGTTGTATTCTGCTACCTTTTCTAGCCTCTACTATCCCCCCTCTCCTGCCCTCCCATCTTCTCTCTCTATCCCATCTGCTGTAATTTAACCCTTGGGAATTGGAAACCACACTTTAAACTCACTCTCCTCCCCTTGTTCCCTTCTGTCAAATTACTCATCATCTTCTTCTATTTCTCCTCCTCCTCCTCCTCCTTATACCTTTAATTCATTCATCGTACACTCATGCATTGGTTCATTCATTCCTTTCACATATGGTGTTGGGGATCCAATCAGGACCTTTGAAAGTGTGAAGCCAGCACTCTAGTGCTGAGCCAAAACCCCAGCACCTGTCTTTTTGATTTTATGACTGTTTATATGAAATTGAGAATCGCATTCTGCTATGGTTTACTGATATGTGGATTGACCTAGTCCTTGTTTTCTGGGAGACTTTTGGAAAATATACATGAATTATTAGGAGATTGAAATGAAGAAACAAAGAGGAAATTCCCCAGTTTCTTATTCTTAGAGTCCATACTCTGACTCTGCCTACCTACTGTAAAAACTTTTAAACCCTTACTCCCCATTTCTATATCATTGCCAACAAGTGAACATTCACTGCCCTACAACAAACCAGAGAACTCACATTGAACAATGTTTCCCCAGTAGAGACCAAGACACAATACTTATTAAAAAAATACCCTAGTTATGAGTTAGCAGGTAAAGCTTTATTTGAGTGTTAAATGTGCTCTAATTATGTGTTTGTGTGTTTGTTGATGTGTGTGGTGTGTGGGTGTGTGTGCTTGTGTGTGAAACAAGCACTGAGGTGTAAAATAAATGCAGGATTGCAATGGCCTTCTTAAAAATAAGAAGCAACTTTATCACATTTGAAGCCCAGTGAAGAATCTGCCTGATACTTAACCTACAATTAATTGAAATGTGAAAAATTCAGGCCTCGAAAAACAAAGCCAACATACATACTGAATCTAATCAGTCTGTCTCACCTGTTTTCTAATCACTCCTTTCAATAAACCTAAATTGCCAGCATAAAACATCAGTTGTTCTAAACGAGTGGACGGATGTCCCCTGTCATGGGCTGTGTAAAATACATGGACGATCCGGCACTGATTGTTATCTAGAATGACTTCTGCCTGAACTACTATTGGAGAATTGTTGCTGATATACTGCGGTTCTTATACCAGTAAACTGGAATGAAGGTAATTTCAGGCTGCAAAGGAATAAATTGATTTTACTAACTGGTTTTTGGAAAACACTGCCATGAAAAATTATCAATATGTTCATAAAGGCATCTACATGTCTCTTCACAAGGGTTTTACTTAATGGGGGAGGTGGTGAGGTCTGGATATAACTGAACTGTCCATTAGTAGGTAGAACAATATCATGGGGATCAGAGTGCACATTCCGGTTTGACCTCAATCTAGGTAACATGGATTCATCTCTGTGTAATAGGCCTGCTTCTGAAAAACACAATGTCGAGCTCCAAAAGCAGAACGATACTTTCAGAATACCATGTTATGTTTGTAAATACATAGACAGAGAGATATACAGAAATCAAAAATCTGAAAACGGTCTGGAAGTGTACATTTCTATAACTTACAATGTCAGTAGTGGGGGATTAATAGCAGATCAAGAAGACTGTATCTGCATGAGAAATGGTTCAATTTTTGAAGGAGTTTTTTAAATGAAAATGGACAAAAGATTTAAAGGGTTACAGTAAGTGTTGAGGAGTGACTTGGCAAAAGGAGCACAGAGGTGAGAAAGAATTAAGTAGAGTTCAATAGAACCAGGTATAATTTCTGTACACATGACTCCATGAACAGGAGCAAAGGGGACACTTAAAGAAATCATAGGACTAAAGAGAGATCAGGAGGGTTTGTACTAGTCTAGAAATGCTGACCTGAAAACCAAGTAAAGTTTCAACTCCTTCTTTTGAGGAACATTAGCTGTGCCGTGCTTTTCAAAAAGGACTTGTCATAACTGATTGATGCCCATGTTAGCAACTCTTCTGAAATTACGTTGAAAGTAGACTAATGTGAGAGTTTCTCTTTAGAGATAATTCAAATTACTTGCATAGGAAGTGGCAGCAGGTCTGGGGATGTTGTAGCTCAGTGGCAGTGACCTTGCCTAGCTTGGGGCTGGCCTGCCATGGACTTTCACCCCAAACACTTGCAAGAAAAGAAAAGGGAGGGAAGGGAGAGAGAAAGTTGGAAGGGAGGAAGGCAAAGTTGGAGGGATGGATGGAGGTATAAAAGAAGGAAGCAGAAAAGGAGAAAAACCAGGAAGGGGGGAAGGAAGCAAGGAAGGTAGGAAATAGGGAGAGCACAAGGGCAGAAAAAGGACTGAGTCACTCAAACAAAAGGCAAGGGACACAAAGACCAATATAGGCCATAAAAGCTGTTTGAACAGTTTAGTCAGCTTTAGAATCTGAGTGACATCAAACTGAATGTTATTGTGACTGGATGGAATCTTCCTACTAACCCCGCCTTGGCCTGGCCTAAACCAAATCAAGGGGTGGGTGGCAGGGAGAGGAATTCTCTCTGGCTGGAGTGGGAGGGACCTAAACATGTGGCACTTGAGGATGCACTGGGTAGGGAAGGGGACAAGACTCCCCTGATGGGCAGTTGAGACAACAAGGCTCCTGGGAGCCCTTGATCAGGGCTCCCACCGCCATACGCACACCACCCACCATACGCTCAGCCCCTGAAGGGGCTCACAGTGGTCTGCTCCGTTGCCTGGTGCAGGTTGGAGTTCCGGACCAAACACCTGAGTGTCCACAGCCTGTGTTGGCCTGCCTGGGCAGGCTGTGGTTGTGGTGGCAAGAGCCAAAGCTGTCTTGGCGTGATGGAGGAGCCAAGGGCTGCCTCTCAGCCATACTGGTGGGTGGTTCTGGAAGAAGCACCCAGGGTTGTGGCAGCATTGTCCGAAGACATGAAGCCAGGCCATCTTCCTTATGGCTTTCCTTGGGAGTTGATGATGTGTACAGCTCTTGGATTTTTTGCTGTTCTCTCACTTGTCTGGAGAGCTTTTCAGTCGGTTAGTAGCAGGCTTTACGTGGGAAGAGAAAAAAGGCTGGCTCTAAATCTTGCTGGACTTATTGAGGCAAAATGTGGACTTCTTGATAAAGTGAGCCTTGTTGAAAAAGAACATAAAGGCTTAGACTCATCTTTAAAGGATTCCAGGTTTGAGAAGGGTTCAAGGGAAGCACAACAGCTGGAGGCAACCTACGAAAAGCTGCATAGGTCCGAATCCAGCCATGGCGTTGAAATGCTCTTTCTAGAAGAAGAGCTCAAAGCACAGAAGGCTAAACATGGTCAACAGGATGAAACGATGGCGCATCTATCAAGAGGGATACAGTCCCTCCAAGGTGAATCTGAATCCCTCAGATCACAAATAGCTGAAGCCAAAACAAACTGGAGACTCTTTCAAGTGAATGAGGAAGAACTGAAGCTGGCAATCAAAGAGGTTTTGAATGAAGGATCCCTACTTCCGCAAACGCAGAGACCAACAATACAAGGAGAAGCTGAAGCACAGAGGGAACAAGGAGGTGTCCAATATAAAGCAAAAATCATATTAGAGGACTCTAAAGTAGCTGGAGAACAAGTTCTAAGGGACACCGAAAATCACATGGAGTCTCTGAGTGAATGCTTGCTGAAGATGAAGGATAGATCTTCTCCAAGCCTGGGAGCCCAAAGGGATGGTGGTCACCTGGAACTGGGAAAGACGAGTGAACCCGAAATTGGTGCTCACTTGGAGGATGAGTCCAAAGGAGCTTTGAGGAACCTGGTTTATGGTGATAAGCTAAAGGCCTCCTTAGAAATCTTGGAAGGAGGAAGAAATCAAAAATGTACTTTCTCATCTGAAGTGGAGAAAACCACGGAAGACCTTACAGAACACCTTAAAAGTCTGCAGACTGAACAGGCATCCTTGCAGTCAGAAAATGCACAGCTACAAAGTGAGAATGAGACCCTACAGAAGAACTTGAAAGTCATGATGGAACGCTATCAAGAAAATACGATGAAACTGCACAGGAAATTAAGAGTGGAGGAAAACTACCGTGTGGAGCAAGAGGAGAAACTTTCCAAAGTCGAAGAAAAGATGAGCCATACAATAAAAGAGCTGGAGACCTACAGAAAGAGAGCCCAATATCTTGAAGAACAATTGCAGAGTACCATTCATTCCTGTCTGGGGAAGATTATTTCCTCTGAGAAAGAAGCACATGCCAGTGAGTTGGCAGCTCGGATTCCTGAAAGAAACCTCAGCTATTTCAGGAAACAAAATGCACGCAACAGACAAAAATTAACTGAGAAGGAGCTGAGATTTGAACTTGTAGGAAAAGATCCCTATGATGCACTGGATGTTTCCAACTCAGCAATGGGCCATCACCAATAGGTCACCCTTCATCTGAAAGGAGACCTCCTCATTTTGAAAAGAGTGGTCCACTCACACTCTCACCTTTCACTCCAGTGGGAGGAGGAAGAGGGTCAAGGGGCCCTGGAGAATCCTCTGGACCATGCGACTAGCAGTAAAGGAAGAGAATCCAGCTGTCATAAGTTCACTGATTTTCAGAGAGCACCTTCTCAGACTGGGCCCCTCTCTCCTCCAGGGGAACAGGCCAGCAGGCTGATGATCCCTCCGCCAGGCCAACCATATTCTTCTGATGCACGTCTTCCTCTACAAAGGCAAGATAGGTTTTACTCACATTGTGGTAGAGCATCGCGACCAGCAGAACACAGAATTCCTAATATGCCTCCTTTGGACTCTGATGTGCCTGATTCACCTCTCCATGCTGAAAACCAAGCAACTGGCTCTGGCTCTGTGTTGGCACCTTTCCCTCCAGTCAGAGGTGCCTTGTTTCCAGTTGACCCAAGGAGTCAGTTCCTGAGAAGAGGACCTTTTTTTTCCTCCACCTCTCCCAGGAAACTTGTCTGGGAACCTGGAGATTATTTTCCACCTGACCCGCCACCCACTCCATTTCCAATGTGATGTGTCTATGCAGGGAGGGGGTTTTCCTCACAATCTTCCCCCAACAGCTGGAATTCAGCCCTCTACACCCCCATTCTGAAAGTACAAGTGAGTTCCCTGAAGGGTTCCTTCCACCTGCAAATGAGCCTGTTACTCAACATCCAGAACCAAACAAGAAACCTCACGCTGTTGCTCTCTCTTCAAATGTAATTTGACTTATCTCTCATTTTTAGTTTTTAAGTAACTGCTTTTACTTCAGTGATTGACTATACTTTGGCTCCAATTGAAGCTCAATGAAACAATAATTCTTAAGATAGTATTTTGTGAATAAAGATGGTTTACGTAGGAATCTTCTGAGTAAATTATTCCTATTTTATTTTATTCCAGAGAACAGCATTTAATCTGATGAAGCCACTCTTACATAAACAAGAATGGGAGTTCTAGGTACTTGTAATCTAGCTGATGGAAATATCTTTTAAACTCCCAACAAAGAAGTGTATTTAGTATGACTGTAGCAAATGTAAAGTGACTTTAGGCTTAATGAAGAATTGTCACTGATTTACAGACTGGTTGGGCATTTCAGCTAGTTTTTCCATATCGGAATAACTAGAGCATGGGAGGACTAAAGGAGAGAACACAACTAAACATGTCACGGAAACAGGAGATCTCAACTACAAAGAAAAATGAAGACCTCTTGTTTATATTGGTTGCTTAAAACATTACATAGCTCTTGAGATACCATATTTCCTACATTAGATTCAAGTGAGTTATGAACTCCCATTTTCACCCCATATACAGATTGCACGATCACATTGTTTACACATCCACATTTTTACAAAATGCCATATTAGTACCTGTTGTATTCTGCTACCTTTTCTAGCCTCTACTATCCCCCCTCTCCTGCCCTCCCATCTTCTCTCTCTATCCCATCTGCTGTAATTTAACCCTTGGGAATTGGAAACCACACTTTAAACTCACTCTCCTCCCCTTGTTCCCTTCTGTCAAATTACTCATCATCTTCTTCTATTTCTCCTCCTCCTCCTCCTCCTTATACCTTTAATTCATTCATCGTACACTCATGCATTGGTTCATTCATTCCTTTCACATATGGTGTTGGGGATCCAATCAGGACCTTTGAAAGTGTGAAGCCAGCACTCTAGTGCTGAGCCAAAACCCCAGCACCTGTCTTTTTGATTTTATGACTGTTTATATGAAATTGAGAATCGCATTCTGCTATGGTTTACTGATATGTGGATTGACCTAGTCCTTGTTTTCTGGGAGACTTTTGGAAAATATACATGAATTATTAGGAGATTGAAATGAAGAAACAAAGAGGAAATTCCCCAGTTTCTTATTCTTAGAGTCCATACTCTGACTCTGCCTACCTACTGTAAAAACTTTTAAACCCTTACTCCCCATTTCTATATCATTGCCAACAAGTGAACATTCACTGCCCTACAACAAACCAGAGAACTCACATTGAACAATGTTTCCCCAGTAGAGACCAAGACACAATACTTATTAAAAAAAATACCCTAGTTATGAGTTAGCAGGTAAAGCTTTATTTGAGTGTTAAATGTGCTCTAATTATGTGTTTGTGTGTTTGTTGATGTGTGTGGTGTGTGGGTGTGTGTGCTTGTGTGTGAAACAAGCACTGAGGTGTAAAATAAATGCAGGATTGCAACGGCCTTCTTAAAAATAAGAAGCAACTTTATCACATTTGAAGCCCAGTGAAGAATCTGCCTGATACTTAACCTACAATTAATTGAAATGTGAAAAATTCAGGCCTCGAAAAACAAAGCCAACATACATACTGAATCTAATCAGTCTGTCTCACCTGTTTTCTAATCACTCCTTTCAATAAACCTAAATTGCCAGCATAAAACATCAGTTGTTCTAAACGAGTGGACGGATGTCCCCTGTCATGGGCTGTGTAAAATACATGGACGATCCGGCACTGATTGTTATCTAGAATGACTTCTGCCTGAACTACTATTGGAGAAT